>NC_065447.1:264445792-264456228 GCF_917563875.1 Diabrotica virgifera virgifera | reverse complement strand
TTCGTAAGAAAAAAGCTTCCGTTAAAGAGATAAATCTATCAATTTCTAAAAATTAAAAAAATCATAATATCTTCAACTTAATTCCAAGAGTTAAACTGTAGCACTTTTTGGAACTAGCTGGACCAGGTGTATCTACTAACTCCGAAAAACCGAAGAAAACAATTTCTTTTTTGAAAACTTTTGACATAAAATCAACAAAGGGGGTACCTTGGATTTTTTTCAAAATTAGCTAATTGGACATATTGGTGTCAATTCGAGTGCCAGAGTTAATGTGTAGCACTTTTCTTACATAGAAGGTTTCTCTCGTTCTTCTGCTGTCCGCAGAATTTCTCTGCTAGTTACGGTTCGTAAGAAAAAAGCTTCCGTTAAAGAGATAAATGTATCAATTTCTAAAAATTAAAAAAATCATAATATCTCCAACTTAACTTCAAGAGTTAAACTGTAGCACTTTTTGGGACTAGCTGGACCAGGTGTATCTACTAACGCCGAAAAACCGAAGAAAACAATTTCTTTTTTGAAAACTTTTGACATAAAATCAACAATTGGATTTTTTTCAATATTAGCTAATTGGATATATTGGTGTCAATTCGAGTGCCAGAGTTAATGTGTAGCACTTTTCTTACATAAAATTTTCCTCTTATTCTTCTGCTCTTGGCAGAATTTCTCTCCGAGTTACGGTTGGTAAGAAAAAAGCTTCCGTTAAAGAGATAAATGTATCAATTTCTACAAATTAAAAAAATCATAATATCTCCAACTTAACTTCAAGAGTTAAACTGTAGGTAGCACTTTTTGGGACTAGCTGGACCAGGTGTATCTACTAACGCCGAAAAACCGAAGAAAACAATTTCTTTTTTGAAAACTTTTGACATAAAATGAACAATTGGCTTTTTTTCAATATTAGCTAATTGGACATATTGGTGTCAATTCGAGTGCCAGAGTTAATGTGTAGCACTTTTTCTTACATAAAATTTTCCTCTCATTCTTCTGCTCTTGGCAGAATTTCTCTCCGAGTTACGGTTGGTAAGAAAAAAGCTTCCGTTAAAGAGATAAATGTATCAATTTCTAAAAATTAAAAAAATGATAATATCTCCAACTTAACTTCAAGAGTTAAACTGTAGTAATTAGTGATTACCAGATTGTTAATAAAGAACTTTATTGAATAAGCATCGTTATAAACATTGTTGTTGTTCCACATCGAACATGCAACCCCCTCCCGTCCAATTGCGATGCCCTGCCCCGTGACCGCTGACAACCGTCCATAGACACTGTTGCCAGATGTCATCTTAACATTACAACATCTCCCTTTTTCCAAAACTATAGAAACATATAAAACTAAAAATATAATACTTAATTTAAGTGCAATAGTCCTTGAGATAGGCAGGTTTTCTAATAGTTCGTCCAAACTTATTTGTAGGAGGAGATCCTGTTTCATTATTGCTAGGTTGAACAGTCTTAGCAATATTATTGTGAATGTTACTAACAGGCAAACTTGGCTTGGGTATACCTTCTAAAAGAGGAACATCACACTTAGGATTAACTACAACATCATTGTGCGATTTTCTTAACTGAAAAGTGTTTCTTCTCAAAAACCGACCATCAGACTTTTGTATTACATAAGACCTAGGAACCTGACAAGGTTGAACAATTTTGGCAGGCGACCATAACTTAGATCTACCGTCTTGAACTAAGACATTGTTGCCTGTTTCAAATTTTTTTCTAGAAATTGCAGTCTGATCATAACTTAGTTTAGAATTAGCTTTAGACGCTAGTATTTGCTTACTGACATTTGTACAAAGTTTAGGCTTTAGAAGCTTTGTGTTACATGGTAATTTATCGCGCAACACACGTGACATTAGCATTTGGGAAGGTGAATAATTCATACCCGTGATAGGTGTGTTACGATAAGCGAGTAAAGCCAAGTTTACATCTTCATTGTTTTCAGCACATTTCTTCGTCAGTCTCTTGGCGATACCCACTCCCTTTTCCGCTAACCCATTGGATTTAGGATACATTCGACTTGATGTTATTATATTTATCCCCCACTCCTTAGCAAATACCTTAAGCCTATAACTACTAAATGGCATATTGTCATTGTCAGATATCATAACAGATGGTATTCCGAACAGTGAAAAAATTTCTTTTAAAACACTAATTACACTTTCTGAAGTTTTGTTTAGTAATTCCTTTATTTCTAGCCATCTGCTATAATAATCTACTAGGACTAAATAGTCTTTATTGCCAAATTGAAATAAATCAACCCCTACTTTATTGAAGGGCAGGTCTGGGACTTGATGGGGTATTAAAGGTTCCTTTGAATTTGATATGTTAAATTTTTCACAAATGGAACAACTTTGTACCACCTTAACAATATCATTACTCATGCCCGGCCAATACAGTACAGATCGTGCTCTATTTTTAGATTTGTTAATGCCATAATGGCCAGTGTGTATGATGTCTAGCATTTCCCTTCTTAAGCTTTTTGGGACTATTACTTTTAAACCTAAATAAAGAATACCATGTTGGACCGTAATGTTATCTCTTAGTTTATATAGGTTTTTAAGTTCATGACTCTCTATATTTGTATTATTTTTAGGAAAACCAACACTGTACCAGTCTAGAAATGTTTTAAGATTTTTGTCCTTGGCTGTTTCTAACTTTATTTGAGCTAAGCGATTATCACTAATGTGTGAGTCAACACTCATACAGTGGACTACTTCTAACAAGGTTTTATCTTCACAAGCTGTGTTTTTTAAAAAATTTCTTGAGAGAAAATCTGCCATAAACATTTTTGGCCCCGGAACATATTCAAAAGTCAAGTCATATTTTAATAATTTTAATAGCATTCTTTGCAACCTAGAACTTACCTTATTTATGTCCTTTTTTGCAATCGAAATTAGGGGCTTGTGATCAGTTTGTATAGTTACTTTATAACCATAAATGAATTGATGGTATTTTTCAACACCAGAACAAACTGCATACAACTCCTTTTCAATAGGAGCCCATCTTACCTGAGCATCTGTAAGACTTTTAGAATAAAAAGATACTGGTTGCCCCTCTTGTAAGAGGCAAACACCCACCCCTTCTTTAGAACTGTCCGTTTGTAAAATTATGGGCTGGTCCTTGTTAAATATTTTTAAAGTAGGCGCTTTACTTAATTTATTTTTTAATTCTAGAAAAGCTTTGTCTTGCTTGTTACCCCAATTCCACATATTTTCTTTTTTAATAAGCTCTCGAAGAGGAGCTGTACTTTCAGTAAAATGTGGTATGAATTTGCTTAAATAATTGCACATTCCCAGAAAAGATTGCAAAGTTTTTACATTTTTGGGTGTTTCTAATTTTAATATACTTTCTACATGATCAGGATCACATTTAATCCCAAATTCAGAAATTATGACTCCTAAAAATTTTACTTGGTTTACCCTGTATTGCAATTTATTTTTATTAAATTTAACATTATGCTTTTTAGCTCTATCAGTGACATTTTTAAAAATTATATCATGTTCCTGTATACTATTTGCTGCAATTATTAGGTCATCAAAATAAATTTCAATCCCATTTATGTCCCCAAAAATATTAAAGTTCAAATTCTGCACTACCTCAGGAGCTGATGACAACCCGAAAGGCATTCGTAAATATCTGTAAACACCATGAGGTGTACTAAAGCAACACATTTTACTGCTATCTTCATCTAACACTACTTGAAGAAACCCATCCTTCATGTCCAGGACTGAAAAGTATTTTTTTCCTGCCAATCTACTAAAAATTGCTTCCGCAGAGGGTATTAAACACCTCTCCCTTATGATGGCCTGATTTAGATACTGTGGATCAAGGCATAACCTTAAACTACCATTAGGTTTCTCCACAATAACTAAATTATGGCACCACTCAATAGGTCCCTGCACTTTTTGTATAATGCTCTCCTTTTCTAATTTGTCAAGAGCCTTTTTTAATTTAGGTTTTATAGACTCAGGAATTCTTCTCTGAGGCTTAACTACTGGCTCTGTTCCTTCTTTTAACTTTATACTATAGCTACCTATGTTACCTAGTCCCTCAAATACTACTTTATCTTTAGCAAAAAGGTTTTCTAGCTTTTCTTTGCTTGTGAATATGGTATCTACCCTTTTTATCAAGTTTAAACTAACACAATCCCTTAGGCCCAAAATAGGTACAGTGTTGTTTTGTTGAACTATAATGAATTTAATTTCTGTTTTCTTATCTTTAACATTACAGTCCAAAACTGCTGTCCCAAGAGGTCTTATTTTGTTGCCATCATACACTACTAGAACAGTATCAGTATCTACTAAAATGGTTTTACTTTCATCAATTTTTAAAAAATATTTAAGTGGCAAAATAGAAACCTCACTGCCGGTATCTAGCTTAAAAGGTATGTCAACATCATGCACACTTACCCTCTCTATCCAGCATTTATCTTCATGTTTTTCTACAGAATCTACTTCTATACAGTCAATTTGTAAGTAGTCACCTATATCACTACCACTATCACTTTCCACTTCCCGAAGTTCATGCACTTTCCTCTGACCAAATTTGCAGACATTAGCAAAATGATTTTGCTTTTTGCACACAACACATATCTTCCCATAAGCTGGGCATTCTCTGGGCTTATGCATCCTGCCACAAAATTGACATTTCTTCTGTACTGCTACTGCTTGACTTTTATTTCTTAGCTTGTTTTCTCTCCTGAAGTCCTTCTTCATTACTACATCTATTGCTTTCTCATTATTAAGTGCTTTTAACTGTTTCTTACTCATTTCTGCAGCCCTGCAATATTCTACTGCTGTTTTTAAATCCAAATTTGGTGTTCTTAATAGTCTTTCTTGCAGCTAATTATTTTTAATTCCAATTACAATCTTGTCCTTCAACAGGCTGTTTTCAAGAGTACCAAAATTGCACGGCTTTAGCAAAGTTTTAATATCCGTGAGAAAATGTTCAAAGTCTTCATTATCTCCTTGTAGCCTGTTGAAGAACTTGTATCTGTCATAAGTTTCATTTTTAACAGGAGCGCAGTGATTCTCAAAGGCTTGAATTACTTCTTTATATATTTTTTTCTTATCATCCTCTAGTTCGAAAGTTTCAAATACAACCTGCGCCTCCTCTCCCGCTATGTTTAAAAATATAGCTATTTTTGTCTCGTCATCTTTCTTTTCGTATCCCGATGCCTTCATGTAATACTTGAAACTATTATGGAACTGTTCAAAGTTTTTTGCTATGTCCTCATCGAATTTTAGGTTATTTGGTGGTTTAAAAGAAGCCATAATACCTTACTTATTTTCACTACTACTAGTTAGTTGCTAAAAGTTATTTGCTAAAAATGTTCTTGTTCTTTTATTTTACACGTGGCCTTTTTTCTTTAAAGCGTAACCTCAAAGTGGTTTTTATTTTTCCTGTGTTCACAAAAACCCTATTCTTTCCTCTTTATGTTTCTGATGTTTTTCACCTGACACCATGTAGTAATTAGTGATTACCAGATTGTTAATAAAGAACTTTATTGAATAAACATTGTTGTTGTTCCACATCGAACATGCAACCCCCCTCCCGTCCAAGGGTGATGCCCTGCCCCGTGACCGCTGACAACCGTCCATAGACACTGTTGCCAGATGTCATCTTAAGATTACAACACTTTTAGGATTAGCACTTTTTGGGCTAGCTGGACCAGGTGTATCTACTAACGGCGAAAAACCGAAGAAAACAATTTCTTTTTTGAAAACTTTTGACATAAAATCAACAATTGGATTTTTTTCAATATTAGCTAATTGGACATATTGGTGTCAATTCGTGTGCCAGAGTTAATGTGTACCACTTTTCTTACATAAAATTTTCCTCTCATTCTTCTGCTGTTGGCAGAATTTCTCTCTGAGTTACGGTTCGTAAGAAAAACGCTTCCGTTAAAGAGATAAATGTATCAATTTCTAAAAATTTAAAAAATCATAATATCTCCAACTTAACTTCAAGAGTTAAACTGGAGCACTTTTTGGGACTAGCTGGACCAGGTGTATCTACTAACGCTGAAAAACCGAAGAAAACTATTTCTTTTTTGAAAACTTTTGACATAAAATCAACAAAGGGGGTACCCTTGAATTTTTTCAAAATTAGCTAATTGGGCATATTGGTGTCAATTCGAGTGCCAGAGTTAATGTGTAGCACTTTTCTTACATAAAATTTGCCTCTCGTTCTTCTACTGCCCGCAGAATTTCTCTGCGAGTTACGGTTCGTAAGAAAAAAGCTTCCGTTAAAGAGACAAATGTATCGATTTCTAAAAATTAAAAAAATCATAATATCTCCAACTTAACTTCAAAAGTTAAACTGTAGCACTTTTTGGGACTAGTTGGACCAGGTGTATCTACTAACGCCGAAAAACCGAAGAAAACTATTTCTTTTTTGAAAACTTTTGACATAAAATCAACAAAGGGGGTACCCTTGAATTTTTTCAAAATTAGCTAATTGGACATATTGGTGTCAATTCGAGTGCCAGAGTTAATGTGTAGCACTTTTTCTTACATAAAATTTGCCTTCTCTCGTTCTTCTGCTGTCCGCAGAAATTCTCTGCGAGTTACGGTTCGTAAGAAAAAAGCTTCCGTTAAAGAGATAAATGTATCAATTACTACAAATTAAAAAAATCATAATATCTCCAACTTAACTTCAAGAGTTAAACTGTAGGTAGCACTTTTTGGGACTAGCTGGACCAGGTGTATCTACTAACCCCGAAAAACCGAAGAAAACAATTTCTTTTTTGAAAACTTTTGACGTAAAATGAACAGTTGGCTTTTTTTCAATATTAGCTAATTGGACATATTGGTGTCAGTTCGAGTGCCAGAGTTAATGTGTAGCACTTTTCTTACATAAAATTTTCCTCTCGTTCTTCTGCTTTCCGCAGAATTTCTCTGCGAGTTACGGTTCGTAAGAAAAAAGCTTCCGTTAAAGAGATAAATGTATCAATTTGTAAAAATTAAAAAAATCATTATATCTCCAACTTAACTTCAAGAGTTAAACTGTAGCACTTTTTGGGACTAGCTGGACCAGGTGTATCTACTAACGCCGAAAAACCGAAGAAAACAATTTCTTTTTTGAAAACTTTTGACATAAAATCAACAATTGGATTTTTTTCAATATTAGCTAATTGGACATATTGGTGTCAATTCGTGTGCCAGAGTTAATGTGTACCACTTTTCTTACATAAAATTTTCCTCTCATTCTTCTGCTGTTGGCAGAATTTCTCTCCGAGTTACGGTTCGTAAGAAAAAAGCTTCCGTTAAAGAGATAAATGTATCAATTTCTAAAAATTTAAAAAATCATAATATCTCCAACCTAACTTCAAGAGTTAAACTGTAGCACTTTTTGGGACTAGCTGGACCAGGTGTCTCTACTATCGCCCAAAAACCGAAGAAAACAATTTCTTTTTTGAAAACTTTTGACATAAAATCAACAAAGGGGGTACCCTTGAATTTTTTCAAAATTAGCTAATTGGACATATTGGTGTCAATTCGAGTGCCAGAGTTAATGTGTAGCACTTTTTCTTACATAAAATTTTCCTCTCGTTCTTCTGCTTTCAGCAGAATTTCTCTGCGAGTTACGGTTCGTAAGAAAAAAGCTTCCGTTAAAGAGATAATTGTATCAATTTCTACAAATTAAAAAAATCATAATATCTCCAACTTAACTTCAAGAGTTAAACTGTAGGTAGCACTTTTTGGGACTAGCTGGACCAGGTGTATCTACTAACGCCGAAAAACCGAAGAAAACAATTTCTTTTTTGAAGACTTTTGGCATAAAATCAACAATTGAATTTTTTTCAACATTAGCTAATTGGACATATTGGTGTCAATTCGAGTGCCAGAGTTAATGTGTAGCACTTTTCTTACATAAAATTTTCCTCTCATTCTTCTGCTCTTTGCAGAATTTCTCTCCGAGTTACGGTTCGTAAGAAAAAAGCTTCCGTTAAAGAGATAAATGTATCAATTTCTAAAAATTTAAAAAATCATAATATCTCCAACCTAACTTCAAGAGTTAAACTGTAGCACTTTTTGGGACTAGCTGGACCAGGTGTATCTACTAACGCTGAAAAACCGAAGAAAACTATTTCTTTTTTGAAAACTTTTGACATAAAATCAACAAAGGGGGTAACCCTTGAATTTTTTCAAAATTAGCTAATTGGACATATTGGTGTCAATTCGAATGCCAGAGTTAATGTGTAGCACTTTTTCTTACATAAAATTTTCCTCTCATTCTTCTGCTGTGGGCAGAATTTCTCTGCGAGTTACGGTTCGTAAGAAAAAAGCTTCCGTTCAAGAGATAAATGTATCCATTTCTAAAAATTAAAAAAATCATAACATCTCCAACTTAACTTCAAGAGTTAAACTGTAGCACTTTTTGGGAGTAGTTGGACCAGTTGTATCTACTAACGCCGAAAAACCGAAGAAAACTATTTCTTTTTTGAAAACTTTTGACATAAAATCAACAAAGGGGGTACCCTTGAATTTTTTCAAAATTAGCTAATTGGACATATTGGTGTCAATTCGAATGCCAGAGTAAATGTGTAGCACTTTTTCTTACATAAAATTTGCCTCCTCTCGTTCTTCTGCTGTCCGCAGAACTTCTCTGCGAGTTACGGTTCGTAAGAAAAAAGCTTCCGTTAAAGAGATAAATGTATCAATTTCTAAAAATTTAAAAAATCATAATATCTCCAACCTAACTTCAAGAGTTAAACTGTAGCACTTTTTGGGACTAGCTGGACAAGGTGTGTCTACTAACGCCCAAAAACCGAAGAAAACAATTTCTTTTTTGGAAACTTTTGACATAAAATCAACAATTGGATTTTATTCAAAATTAGCTAATTGGACATATTGGTGTCAGTTCGAGTGCTAGAGTTAATGTGTAGCACTTTTCTTACATAAAATTTTCCTCTCGTTCTTCTGCTGTTCGCAGAATTTCTCTACGAGTTACGGTTCGTAAGAAAAAAGCTTCCGTTAAAGACATAAATGTATCAATTTCTAAAGATTAAAAAAATCATAACATCTCCAACTTAACTTCAAGAGTTAAACTGTACCACTTTTTGGGACTAGCTGAACCAGGTGTATCTACTAACGCCGAAAAGCCGAATAAAACTATTTCTTTTTTGAAAACTTTTGGCATAAAATCAACAAAGGAGGTACCTTTGGATTTTTTTCAAAATTGGTTAATTGGACATATTGGTGTCAATTCGAGTGCCAGAGTCGATGTGTAGCACTTTTCTTACATACAATTTTCCTCTCGTTCTTCTGCTGTTCGCAGAATTTCTCTACGAGTTACGGTTCGTAAGAAAAAAGCTTCCGTTAAAGACATAAATGTATCAATTTCTAAAGATTAAAAAAATCATAATATCTCCAACTTAACTTCAAGAGTTAAACTGTACCACTTTTTGGGACTAGCTGAACCAGGTGTATCTACTAACGCCGAAAAGCCGAAGAAAACTATTTCTTTTTTGAAAAGTTTTGACATAAAATCAACAAAGGGGGTACTTTTGGATTTTTTTCAAAATTGGTTAATTGCACATATTGGTGTCAATTCGAGTGCCAGAGTCAATGTGTAGCACTTTTCTTACATACAATTTTCCTCTCGTTCTTCTGCTGTTCGCAGAATTTCTCTACGGGTTACGGTTCGTAAGAAAATAGCTTCCGGTAAAGACATAAATGTATCAATTTCTAAAGATTAAAAAAATCATAATATCTCCAACTTAACTTCAAGAGTTAAACTGTACCACTTTTTGGGACTAGCTGAACCAGGTGTATCTACTAACGCCGAAAAGCCGAAGAAAACTATTTCTTTTTTGAAAAGTTTTGACATAAAATCAACAAAGGGGGTACTTTTGGATTTTTTTCAAAATTTGTTAATTGCACATATTGGTGTCAATTCGAGTGCCAGAGTCAATGTGTAGCACTTTTCTTACATACAATTTTCATCTCGTTCTTCTGCTGTTCGCAGAATTTCTCTACGAGTTACGGTTCGTAAGAAAAAAGCTTCCGTTAAAGACATAAATGTATCAATTTCTAAAAATTAAAAAAATCATAATATCTCCAACCTAACTTCAAGAGTTAAACTGTAGCACTTTTTGGGACTAGCTGGACCAGGTGTATCTACTAACGCCGAAAAACCGAAGAAAACAATTTCTTTTTTGAAAACTTTTGACATAAAATCAACAATTGGATTTTTTTCAATATTAGCTAATTGGACATATTGGTGTCAATTCGTGTGCCAGAGTTAATGTGTACCACTTTTCTTACATAAAATTTTCCTCTCATTCTTCTGCTGTTGGCAGAATTTCTCTCCGAGTTACGGTTCGTAAGAAAAAAGCTTCCGTTAAAGAGATAAATGTATCAATTTCTAAAAATTTAAAAAATCATAATATCTCCAACCTAACTTCAAGAGTTAAACTGTAGCACTTTTTG
>NC_065447.1:264288489-264445292 GCF_917563875.1 Diabrotica virgifera virgifera | reverse complement strand
TTGTTACATGGTTAACTGTGTCAAGCTGTTTACAGCCAAAAATATGTTAAAAAATATGCCAAAATATGTTAAAAATATGCCAAAATATGTCAAACGGTCGAAAATATGTTCAAACCATCAAAATATGTTAAAAAACCGAAAATATTCTAAATATGTAAAATTAAATTAGTGTCAAACGCCTTTAATTATCATAATTCGTCCACATCCTGAAGCGTTTGATTGTATCTTTGATGGTTATCGATATGCAAAAAACATATAATCCGGTCTTTAGATGAATAATGGACAACCAACTTGCCAAACGAGTCCAGGAAACTCAGATTCCATGATTGATGTCACGTTTTGCTCACCATCCCTTTTTGATAAAACTTCGTGGTCTGTAGATCTTGATACCTTGGGATCAAATCATTTCGTTATAAAGGTTGTGATCGATGTCTTGGGAACTAATGCTAATACCATTTATCCCAGTACTAAGTGGAACATTAAAAAAGCAAATTGGTCATTATACTCTCAGCTTGTTGATACCTTATTAAACGAAAAACCTCACACATCCTTAAATACCCAAGAAAAATATAATTTCCTTATTGACTGTATTAATGAAGCTTCTAAACAATCTATTTCTGAATATAAACCATTTAAATGCAAACGGACTCCCCCTCCGTGGTGGGATTCGGAATGTGATCAATCCGTTGCAGAAAGAAAGAAGGCATTCATAAACTATAAAAACAATTCTTCTCCTGAAAATTTTTGTAAATGCAAAGAAGTAAATGCTCGTGTCAAAAAATTCCTGAAATTAAAGGCCAAACAAAGTTGGGTTGCATGGTGTTCAAAATTAAATAAACAAACTCCATCTAGTCTTATTTGGAATCAAGCAAGAAAAATGAATAGGAAAAAAGTTAATTTTTCATTACCTCTAAGTAATTCATGGGTAGACGATTTTTTCGATAAAATAGCTCCACCTTACGTAAATAACCAGTTAGATGTTATTAATTCTAAAACGCTTCCATCTGATCAGAATCATTTTCTCCTTACACCTTTTTCGAAAACTGAATTAGAATTTGCCCTTGATAATCGCGTTAGTACCTCACCAGGATACGATGCAATCAAATATCCTATGATACAACATTTACCAGATAACGCAAAACAATTACTTTTAAATATATTTGACCAGATAATTATTGAAGGCAACAGCATAATAGATTTTAAGCGTATTATAGTCGTTCCTATTCCCAAACCGGGGAAAGACCCTAAATTAGCTGAAGCTTACCGACCGATATCATTATTATCATGTATATTGAAGACTCTCGAACGGATGGTTAAGATTAGGTTGGATTGGTGGCTAAGGGATCAAAATCCTTTACCCGCTAACCAACATGGTTTTAAAAAAGGTTATGGAACTTTAGATTCCTTAACAACTCTTGTTGTAGACATTCAGAACAGTTTTTCCAGGAACAGTTATGTGCCCGCTTTATTTTTAGACATCGAAGGTGCTTATGACTCTGTCTCTCTTTCAATTCTCCAAGAAAAAATGATTACATTTTTTAATATTCCATCACAGTTTGCTTCTAACATTGTAAACCTGTATAAAAATAGAATAATTTATTTAAAAAATAATCATACTCTTATAGGCCCTAGACTTAATAATAAAGGATTACCTCAGGGCTCCGTTTTGAGCCCTATTTTATTTAACATTTACACAGCAGATCTACACAACATCACTATTAACAATATTGCATTTAATGTTGTACAATATGCTGACGATTTCTGTTTGTACACAGAACACAAGAAATATCAGCAATCCATTGAAAACTTAAATAGTGTCTATGGTCTCCATAAAAAATGGTTTATTGAAAATGGCTTTGAATTATCATGCAGTAAATCACAAGTTTGTTTATTTACCAGACATAACTTTCCTAATATTAGCACAATCACCTTAGGTGGGCATAAATTTTCTTTTAAAAATAAAATTAAATATCTTGGAATGATACTCGACCAAAAATTGACCTGGAAGTTACATATTGACGACATGTTGAACAGGTGTAATAAGGGAATAAACTTTCTTAAATCAATTAATAGAACTTGGTGGGGATCGGATGTTGAAGTAAGTTTATTATTTTATAAAGCTTACATACGATCTATTTTCGATTACGGCAGTGTTTTGTATGGATCAGCAAGTAATGCACTACTAAACAAAATCAACGTTTTACAGAATTCAGCCTTACGAATATGTCTAGGAGCTATGAGATCCACTCCAGTACAAGCTTTATATTTGGAAGCCTTGGAACCTCCTTTAAATCTAAGACGAAGGTTTTTGTTCAAAAAATATTTAATGAAAGTATACTTAATTAACCCTCTTCTATACCAAAAAATAGTGACTTTAAGTTGCCATGATCTAACCAATAAATATTGGCAAAAAAAGAAATCTCCCTTACTGTGTGAAGCTTATAATCAAAATATAGTACTCTTAAAAAATATAGATAAAACGAACGACTTATTCAAAAACTACGCGTACTCTTCTTTCTTTTCTCCTACAGATATTATTGTACCAAATTATAGTGAAAACATATATTTAAATAAAAATATTCTTTTATCCATAACGAATAGTTATAATGAGTCAATAGCTCTATATACAGATGCGTCTAAATCTGCAGATGGAACTGGATGCGCCTTTTTTATACCATCGGGACATATAGAAAAGAAATTCAAACTGAAACCGGAGACTTCGATTTATACAGCAGAGGCTATTGCAATATATGAAGCTTTACTATATGTAGCTGAATTTGATTTCGCCCATATTATAATTTTGTCTGACTCCTTAGCAGTATTGAAATCTCTTGGTAAATATGGACCCCCAAACATCCAAGACTGCCCATACATTTATAAAATTAAACATATTAAACAAAATCTTTTAACCAAAGGAATCAATGTACATTTTATCTGGATTAAAGCACACGCAGGATTTGAACATAATGAGTATGTCGACTTATTAGCCAAAGAAAGCGTTTCATCCGATACCAGTATTCTACATAAAATAACACTGACTGATAGTATAATCTCTTTCAAGTCAACACTGCATCGGGAGTGGAGCTGCCAGTGGAAGGAATACTCTTTTGTGAATCACAATAGATACTCGTTAATTCAGCCCGATATTCCCAAATTTCCTTGGTACAAGTCTTGTAGAGCTTCCAGAAAGTACATAACTTCTATTATTAGAGTACGATTCGGGCACGCATGTTATCCAAAGCATTTATTTAAAATACAGGTTTTGGATAATGATAAATGTGAGCATTGTGAAGAGGAAAGTGATTTAGATCATATATTTTTTGGTTGTTCTAAAAATACAATTTACTCATCTAAATTAATAAATGATTTATTAAAATGTAAAGTAGCAACTCCTTGGAATATACTATATTTATTATCACTTGGTTCTGTAGATGTATACAACTCTTTAATTAACTTTTTAAAAGACAGCAAATTATCATTATAATTCCCTTAAACATTTTTAATTAATACCTTTGGTAGTTAGTAGTTTTAGCTGTTAAGCTTAGTGTTACTTAATACCTTTTAGTTGTTATCTTTGTTTTAAACCTGTTTTGTATAACTTGATAACTTGTATTCCTTATGTGTCTGGCAGTATGACGGTAGGTCTAAGCCAAAATAATAAAAAAAAAAAAACTCTGGCACTCGAATTGACACCAATATGTCCAATTAGCTAATTTGGAAAAAAATCCAATTGTTGATTTTATGTCAAAAGTTTTCCAAAAAGAAATTGTTTTCTTCGGTTTTTCGGCGTTAGTAAATACACCTGGTCCAGATAGTCCCAAAAAGTGCTACAGTTTAACTCTTGAAGTTAAGTTGGAGATATCATGATTTTTTTAATTTTTAGAAATTGATACATTTATCTCTTTAACGGAAGCTTTTTTCTTACGAACCGTAACGCGCAGAGAAATTCTGCGAACAGCGGAAGACCGAGAGGAAAATTTTATGTGAGAAAAGTTCTACACATTAACTCTGGCACTCGAATTGACACCAATATGTCCAATTAGCTAATTTGGAAAAAAATCCAATTGTTGATTTTATGTCAAATGTTTTCAAAAAAGAAATTGTTTTCTTCGGTTTTTCGGCGTTAGTAGATACACCTGGTCCAGCTAGTCCCAAAAAGTGCTACAGTTTAACTCTTGAAGTTAAGTTGGAGATATTATGATTTTTTAAATTTTTAGAAATTGATACATTTATCTCTTTAACGGAAGCTTTTTTCTTACGAACCGTAACTCGCAGAGAAATTCTGCGGACAGCAGAAGAACGAGAGGAAAATTTTATGTAAGAAAAGTGCTACACATTAACTCTGGCACTCGAATTGACACCAATATGTCCAATTAGCTAATTTTGAAAAAAATCCAAAAAAAAAGAAATTGTTTTCTTCGGTTTTTCGGCGTTAGTAGATACACCTGGTCCAGCTAGTGCCAAAAAGTGCTACAGTTTAACTCTTGAAGTTAAGTTGGAGATATTATGATTTTTTTAATTTTTAGAAATTGATACATTTATCTCTTTAACGGAAGCTTTTTTCTTACGAACCGTAACTCGCAGAGAAATTCTGCGGACAGCAGAAGAACGAGAGGAAAATTTTGTGTAAGAAAAGTGCTACACATTAACTCTGGCACTCGAATTGACACCAATATGTCCAATTAGCTAATTTTGAAAAAAATCCAAGGGTACCCCCCTTGTTGATTTTATGTCAAAAGTTTTCAAAAAAGAAATTGTTTTCTTTGGTTTTTCGGCGTTAGTAGATACACCTGGTCCAGCTAGTCCCAAAAAGTGCTACAGTTTAACTCTTGAAGTTAAGTTGGAGATATTATGATTTTTTGAAGATATTCTTCTTTAGCGGCGAATCGATTGAGGGTAAAATTGTACATTTACCGCGCGCCTGCGCACACTGACAGTATGTTGTTCATTGCTAATCTTTCAAGATAGGTATGTATGTATCTGTAACCGTGCAAATAAGTCATTAAAAGAATATATTAGTGGTTTTAAGAAATGTATTATTTATTATAATTCTTGTGTTTTTGGATTAATAAAATATTATGTAAGCATAACATTTTTACACTATGTGTCGCCGTGTTGTGTAATTATATCCGAAACTACATATTTATTTCTAGTGCCTCGATGGAGTAGTTAGAAATGCGTTAGCACTGAGATTGCAAGGTTGCGGGTTCAATTCCCGGGCAATTCATATTTTTTTGTATTTTTGGTTGTTTTAATAAAAAACTTTTGAAAGTGGTAGATAAGAAAGTTAGTTTGATTTTTAAATAAAATACAAATAACCTTTTAAGTATATTTACTTTGTTTAAATTACCTATTATATAATAGAAGAATATCTTCTTACGTCCGTACATAGTACACACACATTCTTTTTTTAATTTTTAGAAATTGATACATTTATCTCTTTAACGGAAGCTTTTTTCTTACGAACCGTAACTCGCAGAGAAATTCTGCGAACAGCACAAGAACGAGAGGAAAATTTTATGTAAGAAAAGTTCTACACATTAACTCTGGCACTCGAATTGACACCAATATGTCCAATTAGCTAATTTGGAAAAAAATCCAATTGTTGATTTTATGTCAAAAGTTTTCAAAAAAGAAATTGTTTTCTTCGGTTTTTCGGCGTTAGTAGATACACCTGGTCCAGCTAGTCCCAAAAAGTGCTACAGTTTAACTCTTGAAGTTAAGTTGGCGATATTATGATTTTTTTAATTTTTAGAAATTGATGCATTTATCTCTTTAACGGAAGCTTGTTTCTTACGAACCGTAAGTCGCAGAGAAATTCTGCGGACAGCAGAAGAACTAGAGGAAAATTTTATGTAAGAAAAGTGCTACACATTTACTCTGGCACTCGAATTGACACCAATATGTCCAGTTAGCTGATTTTGAAAAAAAAAACCAAAAAAAAAGAAATTGCTTTCTTCAGTTTTTCGGCGTTAGTAGATACACCTGGTCTAGCTAGTCCCAAAAAGTGCTACAGTTTAACTTTTGAAGTTAAGTAGGAGATATTATGATTTTTTTAATTTTTCGAAATTGATACATTTATCTCTTTAACGGAAGCTTTTTTTCTTACGAACCGTAACTCGCAGAGAAATTCTGCGAATAGCAGAAGAACCAGACAAAAATTTTATATAAGAAAAGTGCTACATATTAACTCGGCACTCGAATTGACACCAATATGTCCAATTAGCTAATTTGGAAAAAAATCCATTTGTTGATTTTATGTCAAAAGTTTTCAAAAAAGAAATTGTTTTCTTCGGTTATTCGGCGTTAGTAGATACACCTGGTCCAGCTAGTCCCAAAAAGTACTACAGTTTAACTCTTGAAGTTAAGTTGGAGATATTATGATTTTTTTAATTTTTAGAAATTGATACATTTATCTCTTTAACGGAAGCTTTTTTCTTACGAACCGTAACTCGCAGAGAAATTCTGCGGACAGCAGAAGAACGAGAGGAAAATTTTATGTAAGAAAAGTGCTACACATTAACTCTGGCACTCGAATTGACACCAATATGTCCAATTAGCTAATTTTGAAAAAAATCCAAGGGTTTTTGAAAAAATCCCTTTGTTGATTTTATGTCAAAAGTTTTCAAAAAAGAAATTGTTTACTTCGGTTTTTCGGCGTTAGTAGATACACCTGGTCCAGCTAGTCCCAAAAAGTACTACAGTTTAACTCTTGAAGTTAAGTTGGAGATATTATGATTTTTTTAATTTTTCGAAATTGATACATTTATCTCTTTAACGGAAGCTTTTTTCTTACCAACCGTAACTCGCAGAGAAATTCTGCGGACAGCAGAAGAACGAGAGGAAAATTGTATGTAAGAAAAGTGCTACACATTAACTCTGGCACTCGAATTGACACCAATATGTCCAATTAGCTAATTTTGAAAAAAATCCAAGGGTTTTTGAAAAAATCCCTTTGTTGATTTTATGTCAAAAGTTTTCAAAAAAGAAATTGTTTACTTCGGTTTTTCGGCGTTAGTAGATACACCTGGTCCAGCTAGTCCCAAAAAGTGCTACAGTTTAACTCTTGAAGTTAAGTTGGAGATATTATCATTTTTTTAATTTTTAGAAATTGCATTTATCTCTTTAACGGAAGCTTTTTTTTTACGAACCGTAACTCGCAGAGAAATTCTGCGGACAGCAGAAGAACGAGAGGAAAATTTTATGTAAGAAAAGTGCTACACATTAGCTCTGGCACTCGAATTGACACCAATATGTCCAATTAGCTAATTTGGAAAAAAATCCAAATGTTGATTTTATGTCAAAAGTTTTCAAAAAAGAAAATGTTTTCTTCGGTTTTTCGGCGTTCGTAGATACACCTGGTCCAGCTAGTCCCAAAAAGTGCTACAGTTTAACTCTTGAAGTTAAGTTGGAGATATTATGATTTTTTTAATTTTTAGAAATTGCATTTATCTCTTTAACGGAAGCTTTTTTCTTACGAAACGTAACTCGCAGAGAAATTCTGCGGACAGCAGAAGAACGAGAGGAAAATTTTATGTAAGAAAAGTGCTACACATTAGCTCTGGCACTCGAATTGACACCAATATGTCCAATTAGCTAATTTGGAAAAAAATCCAATTGTTGATTTTATGTCAAAAGTTTTCAAAAAAGAAATTGTTTTCTTCGGTTTTTCGGCGTTAGTAGATACACCTGGTCCAGCTAGTCCCAAAAAGTGCTACAGTTTAACTCTTGAAGTTAAGTTGGCGATATTATGATTTTTTTAATTTTTAGAAATTGATGCATTTATCTCTTTAACGGAAGCTTGTTTCTTACGAACCGTAAGTCGCAGAGAAATTCTGCGGACAGCAGAAGAACTAGAGGAAAATTTTATGTAAGAAAAGTGCTACACATTTACTCTGGCACTCGAATTGACACCAATATGTCCAGTTAGCTGATTTTGAAAAAAATCCAAAAAAAAAGAAATTGCTTTCTTCGGTTTTTCGGCGTTAGTAGATACACCTGGTCTAGCTAGTCCCAAAAAGTGCTACAGTTTAACTTTTGAAGTTAAGTTGGAGATATTATGATTTTTTTAATTTTTCGAAATTGATACATTTATCTCTTTAACGGAAGCTTTTTTTCTTACGAACCGTAACTCGCAGAGAAATTCTGCGAACAGCAGAAGAACCAGACAAAAATTTTATATAAGAAAAGTGCTACATATTAACTCGGCACTCGAATTGACACCAATATGTCCAATTAGCTAATTTGGAAAAAAATCCATTTGTTGATTTTATGTCAAAAGTTTTCAAAAAAGAAATTGTTTTCTTCGGTTATTCGGCGTTAGTAGATACACCTAGTCCAGCTAGTCCCAAAAAGTACTACAGTTTAACTCTTGAAGTTAAGTTGGAGATATTATGATTTTTTTAATTTTTAGAAATACATTTATCTCTTTAACGGAAGCTTTTTTCTTACGAACCGTAACTCGCAGAGAAATTCTGCGGACAGCAGAAGAACGAGAGGAAAATTTTATGTAAGAAAAGTGCTACACATTAACTCTGGCACTCGAATTGACACCAATATGTCCAATTAGCTAATTTTGAAAAAAATCCAAGGGTACCCCCCTTGTTGATTTTATGTCAAAAGTTTTCAAAAAAGAAATTGTTTTCTTTGGTTTTTCGGCGTTAGTAGATACACCTGGTCCAGCTAGTCCCAAAAAGTGCTACAGTTTAACTCTTGAAGTTAAGTTGGAGATATTATGATTTTTTGAAGATATTCTTCTTTAGCGGCGAATCGATTGAGGGTAAAATTGTACATTTACCGCGCGCCTGCGCACACTGACAGTATGTTGTTCATTGCTAATCTTTCAAGATAGGTATGTATGTATCTGTAACCGTGCAAATAAGTCATTAAAAGAATATATTAGTGGTTTTAAGAAATGTATTATTTATTATAATTCTTGTGTTTTTGGATTAATAAAATATTATGTAAGCATAACATTTTTACACTATGTGTCGCCGTGTTGTGTAATTATATCCGAAACTACATATTTATTTCTAGTGCCTCGATGGAGTAGTTAGAAATGCGTTAGCACTGAGATTGCAAGGTTGCGGGTTCAATTCCCGGGCAATTCATATTTTTTTGTATTTTTGGTTGTTTTAATAAAAAACTTTTGAAAGTGGTAGATAAGAAAGTTAGTTTGATTTTTAAATAAAATACAAATAACCTTTTAAGTATATTTACTTTGTTTAAATTACCTATTATATAATAGAAGAATATCTTCTTACGTCCGTACATAGTACACACACATTCTTTTTTTAATTTTTAGAAATTGATACATTTATCTCTTTAACGGAAGCTTTTTTCTTACGAACCGTAACTCGCAGAGAAATTCTGCGAACAGCACAAGAACGAGAGGAAAATTTTATGTAAGAAAAGTTCTACACATTAACTCTGGCACTCGAATTGACACCAATATGTCCAATTAGCTAATTTGGAAAAAAATCCAATTGTTGATTTTATGTCAAAAGTTTTCAAAAAAGAAATTGTTTTCTTCGGTTTTTCGGCGTTAGTAGATACACCTGGTCCAGCTAGTCCCAAAAAGTGCTACAGTTTAACTCTTGAAGTTAAGTTGGCGATATTATGATTTTTTTAATTTTTAGAAATTGATGCATTTATCTCTTTAACGGAAGCTTGTTTCTTACGAACCGTAAGTCGCAGAGAAATTCTGCGGACAGCAGAAGAACTAGAGGAAAATTTTATGTAAGAAAAGTGCTACACATTTACTCTGGCACTCGAATTGACACCAATATGTCCAGTTAGCTGATTTTGAAAAAAAAAACCAAAAAAAAAGAAATTGCTTTCTTCGGTTTTTCGGCGTTAGTAGATACACCTGGTCTAGCTAGTCCCAAAAAGTGCTACAGTTTAACTTTTGAAGTTAAGTTGGAGATATTATGATTTTTTTAATTTTTCGAAATTGATACATTTATCTCTTTAACGGAAGCTTTTTTTCTTACGAACCGTAACTCGCAGAGAAATTCTGCGAACAGCAGAAGAACCAGACAAAAATTTTATATAAGAAAAGTGCTACATATTAACTCGGCACTCGAATTGACACCAATATGTCCAATTAGCTAATTTGGAAAAAAATCCATTTGTTGATTTTATGTCAAAAGTTTTCAAAAAAGAAATTGTTTTCTTCGGTTATTCGGCGTTAGTAGATACACCTAGTCCAGCTAGTCCCAAAAAGTACTACAGTTTAACTCTTGAAGTTAAGTTGGAGATATTATGATTTTTTTAATTTTTAGAAATACATTTATCTCTTTAACGGAAGCTTTTTTCTTACGAACCGTAACTCGCAGAGAAATTCTGCGGACAGCAGAAGAACGAGAGGAAAATTTTATGTAAGAAAAGTGCTACACATTAACTCTGGCACTCGAATTGACACCAATATGTCCAATTAGCTAATTTTGAAAAAAATCCAAGGGTTTTTGAAAAAATCCCTTTGTTGATTTTATGTCAAAAGTCTTCAAAAAAGAAATTGTTTACTTCGGTTTTTCGGCGTTAGTAGATACACCTGGTCCAGCTAGTCCCAAAAAGTACTACAGTTTAACTCTTGAAGTTAAGTTGGAGATATTATGATTTTTTTAATTTTTCGAAATTGATACATTTATCTCTTTAACGGAAGCTTTTTTCTTACGAACCGTAACTCGCAGAGAAATTCTGCGGACAGCAGAAGAACGAGAGGAAAATTGTATGTAAGAAAAGTGCTACACATTAACTCTGGCACTCGAATTGACACCAATATGTCCAATTAGCTAATTTTGAAAAAAATCCAAGGGTTTTTGAAAAAATCCCTTTGTTGATTTTATGTCAAAAGTTTTCAAAAAAGAAATTGTTTACTTCGGTTTTTCGGCGTTAGTAGATACACCTGGTCCAGCTAGTCCCAAAAAGTGCTACAGTTTAACTCTTGAAGTTAAGTTGGAGATATTATGATTTTTTTAATTTTTAGAAATTGCATTTATCTCTTTAACGGAAGCTTTTTTCTTACGAACCGTAACTCGCAGAGAAATTCTGCGGACAGCAGAAGAACGAGAGGAAAATTTTATGTAAGAAAAGTGCTACACATTAGCTCTGGCACTCGAATTGACACCAATATGTCCAATTAGCTAATTTGGAAAAAAATCCAAATGTTGATTTTATGTCAAAAGTTTTCAAAAAAGAAAATGTTTTCTTCGGTTTTTCGCCGTTCGTAGATACACCTGGTCCAGCTAGTCCCAAAAAGTGCTACAGTTTAACTCTTGAAGTTAAGTTGGAGATATTATGATTTTTTTAATTTTTAGAAATTGCATTTATCTCTTTAACGGAAGCTTTTTTCTTACGAAACGTAACTCGCAGAGAAATTCTGCGGAGAGCAGAAGAACGAGAGGAAAATTTTATGTAAGAAAAGTGCTACACATTAGCTCTGGCACTCGAATTGACACCAATATGTCCAATTAGCTAATTTTGAAAAAAATCCCTTTGTTGATTTTATGTCAAAAGATTTCAAAAAAGAAATTGTTTACTTCGGTTTTTCGGCATTAGTAGATACACCTGGTCCAGGTAGTCCCAAAAAGTGCTACAGTTTAACTCTTGAAGTTAAGTTGGAGTTATTATGATTTTTTAAATTTTTAGAAATTGATACATTTATCTCTTTAACGGAAGCTTGTTTCTTACGAACCGTAAGTCGCAGAGAAATTCTGCGGACAGCAGAAAAACTAGAGGAAAATTTTATGTAAGAAAAGTGCTACACATTTACTCTGGCACTCGAATTGACACCAATATGTCCAGTTAGCTGATTTTGAAAAAAGTCAAAAAAAAAAAAGAAATTGCTTTCTTCGGTTTTTCGGCGTTAGCAGATACACCTGGTCCAGCTAGTCCCAATAAGTGCTACAGTTTAACTCTTGAAGTTAAGTTCGAGATATTATGATTTTTTTAATTTTTCGAAATTGCATTTATCTCTTTAACGGAAGCTTTTTTCTTACGAACCGTAACTCGCAGAGAAATTCTGCGAACAGCACAAGAACGAGAGGAAAATTTTATGTAAGAAAAGTTCTACACATTAACTCTGGCACTCGAATTGACACCAATATGTCCAATTAGCTAATTTGGAAAAAAATCCAATTGTTGATTTTATGTCAAAAGTTTTCAAAAAAGAAATTGTTTTCTTCGGTTTTTCGGCGTTAGTAGATACACCTGGTCCAACTAGTCCCAAAAAGTGCTACAGTTTAACTCTTGAAGTTAAGTTGGCGATATTATGATTTTTTTAATTTTTAGAAATTGATGCATTTATCTCTTTAACGGAAGCTTGTTTCTTACGAACCGTAAGTCGCAGAGAAATTCTGCGGACAGCAGAAGAACTAGAGGAAAATTTTATGTAAGAAAAGTGCTACACATTTACTCTGGCACTCGAATTGACACCAATATGTCCAGTTAGCTGATTTTGAAAAAAATCCAAAAAAAAAGAAATTGCTTTCTTCGGTTTTTCGGCGTTAGTAGATACACCTGGTCCAGCTAGTCCCAAAAAGTGCTACAGTTTAACTCTTGAAGTTAAGTTGGAGATATTATGATTTTTTTAATTTTTCGAAATTGATACATTTATCTCTTTAACGGAAGCTTTTTTCTTACGAACCGTAACTCGCAGAGAAATTCTGCGAATAGCAGAAGAACCAGACAAAAATTTTATATAAGAAAAGTGCTACATATTAACTCGGCACTCGAATTGACACCAATATGTCCAATTAGCTAATTTGGAAAAAAATCCATTTGTTGATTTTATGTCAAAACTTTTCAAAAAAGAAATTGTTTTCTTCGGTTATTCGGCGTTAGTAGATACACCTGGTCCAGCTAGTCCCAAAAAGTACTACAGTTTAACTCTTGAAGTTAAGTTGGAGATATTATGATTTTTTTAATTTTTAGAAATTGATACATTTATCTCTTTAACGGAAGCTTTTTTCTTACGAACCGTAACTCGCAGAGAAATTCTGCGGACAGCAGAAGAACGAGAGGAAAATTTTATGTAAGAAAAGTGCTACACATTAACTCTGCCACTCGAATTGACACCAATATGTCCAATTAGCTAATTTTGAAAAAAATCCAAGGGTTTTTGAAAAAATCCCTTTGTTGATTTTATGTCAAAAGTTTTCAAAAAAGAAATTGTTTACTTCGGTTTTTCGACGTTAGTAGATACGCCTGGTCCAGCTAGTCCCAAAAAGTACTACAGTTTAACTCTTGAAGTTAAGTTGGAGATATTATGATTTTTTTAATTTTTAGAAATTGATACATTTATCTCTTTAACGGAAGCTTTTTTCTTACGAACCGTAACTCGCAGAGAAATTCTGCGGACAGCAGAAGAACGAGAGAAAAATTTTATGTAAGAAAAGTGCTACACATTTAACTCTGGCACTCGAATTGACACCAATAAGTCCAATTAGCTAATTTTGAAAAAAATCCAAGGGTTTTTGAAAAAATCCCTTTGTTGATTTTATGTCAAAAGTTTTCAAAAAAGAAATTGTTTACTTCGGTTTTTCGGCGTTAGTAGATACACCTGGTCCAGCTAGTCCCAAAAAGTGCTACAGTTTAACTCTTGAAGTTAAGTTGGAGATATTATGATTTTTTTAGTTTTTAGAAATTGATACATTTATCTCTTTAACGGAAGCTTTTTTCTTACGAACCGTAACTCGCAGAGAAATTCTGCGAACAGCGGAAGAACGAGAGAAAATTTTATGTAAGAAAAGTTCTACACATTAACTCTGGCACTCGAATTGACACCAATATATCCAATTAGCTAATTTGGAAAAAAATCCAATTGTTGATTTTATGTCAAAAGTTTTCAAAAAGGTAATTGTTTTCTTCGGTTTTTCGGCGTTCGTAGATACACCTGGTCCAGCTAGTCCCAAAAAGTGCTACAATTTAACTCTTGAAGTTAAGTTGGAGATATTATGATTTTTTTAATCTTTAGAAATTGCATTTATCTCTTTAACGGAAGCTTTTTTCTTACGAACCGTAACTCGCAGAGAAATTCTGCGGACAGCAGAAGAACGAGAGGAAAATTTTATGTAAGAAAAGTGCTACACATTAGTTCTGGCACTCGAATTGACACCAATATGTCCAATTAGCTAATTTTGAAAAAAATCCAAAAAAAAAGAAATTGTTTACTTCGGTTTTTCGGCGTTAGTAGATACACCTTGTCCAGCTAGTCCCAAAAAGTGCTACAGTTTAACTCTTGAAGTTAAGTTGGAGATATTATGATTTTTTAAATTTTTAGAAATTGATATATTTATCTCTTTAACGGAAGCTTTTTTCTTACGAACCGTAACTCGCAGAGAAATTCTGCGAACAGCGGAAGAACGAGAGGAAAATTTTATGAAAGAAAAGTTCTATTACACATTAACTCTGGCACTCGAATTGACACCAATATCTCCAATTAGCTAATTTGGAAAAAAATCCAATTGTTGATTTTATGTCAAAAGTTTTCAAAAACGAAATTGTTTTCTTCGGTTTTTCGGCGTTAGTAGATACACCTGGTCCAGGTAGTCCCAAAAAGTGCTACAGTTTAACTCTTGAAGTTAAGTTGGAGATATTATGATTTTTTAAATTTTTAGAAATTGATACATTTATCTCTTTAACGGAAGCTTTTTTCTTACGAACCGTAACTCGCAGAGAAATTCTGCGAACAGCGGAAGAACGAGAGGAAAATTTTATGTAAGAAAAGTTCTATTACACATTAACTCTGGCACTCGAATTGACACCAATATGTCCAATTAGCTAATTTGGAAAAAAATCCAATTGTTGATTTTATGTCAAAAGTTTTCAAAAAAGAAATTGTTTTCTTCGGTTTTTCGGCGTTAGTAGATACACCTGGTCCAGCTAGTCCCAAAAAGTGCTACAGTTTAGCTCTTGAAGTTAAGTTGGAGATATTATGATTTTTTTAATTTTTAGAAATTGATACATTTATCTCTTTAACGGAAGCTTTTTTCTTACGAACCGTAACTCGCAGAGAAATTCTGCGGACAGCGGAAGAACGAGAGGAAAATATTATGTAAGAAAAGTGCTACACATTAACTCTGGCACTCGAATTGACACCAATATGTCCAATTAGCTAATTTTGAAAAAAATCCAAAAAAAAAGAAATTGTTTACTTCGGTTTTTCGGCGTTAGTAGATACACCTTGTCCAGCTAGTCCCAAAAAGTGCTACAGTTTAACTCTTGAAGTTAAGTTGGAGATATTATGTTTTTTTTAATTTTTAGAAATTGATACATTTATCTCTTTAACGGAAGCTTTTTTCTTACGAACCGTAACTCGCAGAAAAATTCTGCGAATAGCAGAAGAACGAGACAAAAATTTTATGTAAGAAAAGTGCTACACATTAACTCTGGCACTCGAATTGACACCAATATGTCCAATTAGCTCATTCGGAAAAAAATCCATTTGTTGATTTTATGTCAAAAGTTTTCAAAAAAGAAATTGTTTTCTTCGGTTTTTCGGCGTTAGTAGATACACCTGGTCCAGCTAGTCCCAAAAAGTGCTACAGTTTAACTCTTGAAGTTAAGTTGGAGATATTATGATTTTTTTAATTTTTAGAAATTGATACATTTATCTCCTTAACGGAAGCTTTTTGAAGTTATACTTTTTTAGGCGCGATTGAGGGTGAAATTTTATTAATCTGCGCGCATGCGCACATAGACAGTATTGAGTTCGTTACTAAATATTTTAATTTATGTATGTATCAGTCCAGAAAAGGTGTGGAAATAATATATTAGTTTTTTTAAATATATTTTTCTACAAACGTGTTAAAAATGCAATTTATAGCACCCCATAGGAGCGTTAAAAATGCTACTTTAAAGCACCAGTGCTTTAAAATTTTTAAGGCACTGCAGTTAAAATGAATTGTCAAATTTTGAGACGTCAAAATATTTATATTTCATTTCTTAACATTAATATTGATAATAGAACTTGCGCAATTTGAAAAAGGTGGTTTAAAAGGTTTTTTAAAATTTAATTTAAACTGTATTATTGAATTTTTAACAGGTTTGTAGAAAAAAGCTATTAAAATTTGTTAGAATATACAAAAGTAAAAGTAGATTCTGATGTTATTCTATAGTTGTTACGATTTGCGTATTGACAGTATAGGCAGTTTTGATGTAATGTCAAGAAAAATATAAAAATAGAATGTCAGTTCAAGTAAAAGTTTTTGTAGTTATTCCTAGGTATTTTGTAGGTAGGTCCTGTAATTGAGAATGAATAAATTATAATTGTTGATATATAAGACATTTGTAGAAAAAATATTGTATGATATACGTGTTAAAAAGTACATTTTTAAGGCACTCATGTGAATTGCAGAATGAGCGAAGCGAATCTTTCACATACGTGCCTTAAAATTGTACTTTTAACATTTATATCATAAATAACTATTTTAATTTTTGTGTATTTGGACTTGTCTACCTCGGGAATAAGATAATAAGTAATATTTAAAGTATTTTATAATCAACTTCGTCTGTTTGTCACTATGTCTGAGAAATCTTGTAGCCCGGATAAAGAAAAGGGTATAGCTCAGTGGTAGAGCGTTGGTCTGGAGATCAAGAGGTCCCCGGTTCGAATCCTGGTGTTTTCTAATCTTTTTTAATTTTTGGTATTGTTTTAATAAAATTTTTTTGAAAGTAGTAAATAAAAATTTATTTAATCTTTAAATAAAATACAAATAAACTGTCCGAAAGTATATTTATTTCATTGAAATCATATTTAGAAGTATAACTTCTTACGTGCGTACAAAGTACACACACATTCTTTGTCTTACGAACCGTAACTCGCAGAGAAATTCTACGGACAGCAGAAGAACGAGAGGAAAATTTTATGAAAGAAAAGTGCTACACATTAACTCTGGCACTCGAATTGACACCAATATGTCCAATTAGCTAATTTTGAAAAAATCCAAGGGTATCCCCTTTGTTGATTTTATCAAAAGTTTTCAAAAAAGAAATTGTTTTGTTCGGTTTTTCGGCGTTAGTAGATACACCTGGTCCAGCTAGTCCCAAAAAGAGCTACAGTTTAGCTCTTGAAGTTAAGTTGGAGATATTACGACTTTTTTAATTTTTAGAAATTGATAAATTTATCTCTTTAACGGAAGCTTTTTTCTTACGAACCGTAACTCGCAGAGAAATTCTGCGCACAGCAGAAGAACGAGAGAAAAATTTTATGTACGAAAAGTGCTACACATTAACTCTGGCACTCGAATTGACACCAATATGTCCAATTAGCTAATTTTGAAAAAAATCCCTTTGTTGATTTTATGTCAAAAGTTTTCAAAAAAGAAATTGTTTTCTTCGGTTTTTCGGCGTTAGTAGATACACCTGGTCCAGCTAGTCCCAAAAAGTGCTACAGTTTAACTCTTGAAGTTAAGTTGGAGATATTATGATTTTTTTAATTTTTAGAAATAGATAAATTTATCTCTTTAACGGAAGCTTTTTTCTTACGAACCGTAACTCGCAGAGAAAATCTGCGGACAGCAGAAGAACGAGAGGAAAATTTTATGTAAGAAAAGTGCTACACATTAACTCTGGCACTCGAATTGACACCAATATGTCCAATTAGCTAATTTTGAAAAAAATCCAAGGGTACCCCCTTTGTTGAATTTGTCAAAAGTTTTCAAAAAAGAAATAGTTTTCTTCAGTTTTTCGGCGTTAGTAGATACACCTGGTCCAGCTAGTCCCAAAAAGAGCTACAGTTTAACTCTTGAAGTTCAGTTGGAGATATTACGATTTTTTTAATTTTTTGAAATTGATAAATTTATCTCTTTAACGGAAGCTTTTTTCTTACGAACCGTAACTCGCAGAGAAATTCTGCGGACAGCACAAGAACGAGAGAAAAATTTTATGTAAGAAAAGTGCTACACATTAACTCTGGTACTCGAATTGACACCAATATGCCCAATTAGCTAATTTTGAAAAAAATCCCTTTGTTGATTTTATGTCAAAAGTTTTCAAAAAAGAAATTGTTTTCTTCGGTTTTTCGGCGTTAGTAGATACACCTGGTCCAGCTAGTCCCAAAAAGCGCTAAAGTTTAACTCTTGAAGTTAAGTTGGAGGTATTATGACTTTTTTAATCTTTAGAAATTGATAAATACATCTCTTTAACTGAAGCTTTTTTCGTACGAACCGTAACTCGCAGAGAAATTCTGCGGACAGCAGAAGAACGAGAGGAAAATTTTATGTAAGAAAAGTGCTACACATTAACTCTGGCACTCGAATTGACACCAATATGTCCAATTAGCTAATTTTCAAAAAATCCCCTTTGTTGATTTTATGTCAAAAGTTTTCAAAAAAGAAATTGTTTTCTTCGGTTTTTCGGCGTTAGTAGATACACCTGGTCCAGCTAGTCCCAAAAATTGCTACAGTTTAACTCTTGAAGTTAAGTTGGAGGTATTATGTTTTTTTTAATTTTCAGAAATTGATACATTTATCTCTTTAACGGAAGCTTTTTTCTTACGAACCGTAACTCGCAGAGAAATTCTGGAAACAGCGGAAGAACGAGAGGAAAATTTTATGTAAGATAAGTTCTACTCATTAACTCTGGCATTCGAATTGACACCAATATATCTAATTAGCTAATTTGGAAAAAAATCCAATTGTTGATTTTATGTCAAAAGTTTTCAAAAAAGAAATTGTTTTCTTCGGTTTTTCGGCGTTAGTAGATACACCTGGTCCAGCTAGTCCCAAAAAGTGCTACAGTTTAACTGTTGAAGTCAAGTTGGAGATATTATGATTTTTTTAATTTTTAGAAATTGATACATTTATCTCTTTAACGGAAGCTTTTTTCTTACGAACCGTAGCTCGCAGAGAAATTCTGCGGACAGCAGAAGAACGAGAGGAAAATTTTATGTAAGAAAAGTGCTACACATTAACTCTGGCACTCGAATTGACACCAATATGTCCAATTAGCTAATTTTGAAAAAAATCCAATTGTTGATTTTGTCAAAAGTTTTCAACAAAGAAATTGTTTTCTTCGGTTTTTCGGCGTTAGTAGATACACCTGGTCCAGCTAGTCCCAAAAAGTGCTACAGTTTAACTGTTGAAGTCAAGTTGGAGATATTATGATTTTTTTAATTTTTAGAAATTGATACATTTATCTCTTTAACGGAAGCTTTTTTCTTACGAACCGTAACTCGCAGAGAAATTCTGCGAACAGCGGAAGAACGAGAGGAAAATTTTATGTAAGAAAAGTTCTACACATTAACTCTGGCACTCGAATTGACACCAATATGTCCAATTAGCTAATTTGGAAAAAAATCCAATTGTTGATTTTATGTCAAAAGTTTTCATAAAAGAAATTGTTTTCTTCGGTTTTTCGGCGTTAGTAGATACACCTGGTCCAGCTAGTCCCAAAAAGTGCTACAGTTTAACTGTTGAAGTCAAGTTGGAGATATTATGATTTTTTTAATTTTTAGAAATTGATACATTTATCTCTTTAACGGAAGCTCTTTTCTTACGAACCGTAACTCCCAGAGAAATTCTGCGGACAGCAGAAGAACGAGAGGAAAATTTTATGTAAGAAAAGTGCTACACATTAACTCTGGCACTCGAATTGACACCAATATGTCCAATTAGCTAATTTTGAAAAAAATCCAATTGTTGATTTTATGTCAAAAGTTTTCAAAAAAGAAATTGTTTTCTTCGGTTTTTCGGCGTTAGTAGATACACCTGGTCCAGCTAGTCCCAAAAAGTGCTACAGTTTAACTCTTGAAGTTAAGTTGGAGATATTATGATTTTTTTAATTTTTAGAAATTGATACATTTATCTATTTAACGGAAGCTTTTTTCTTACGGACCGTAACTCGCAGAGAAATTCTGCGAACAGCGGAAGAACGAGAGGAAAATTTTATGTAAGAAAAGTTCTACACATTAACTCTGGCACTCGAATTGACACCAATATGTCCAATTGGCTAATTTGGAAAAAAATCCAATTGTTGATTTTGTGTCAAAAGTTTTCAAAAAAGAAATTGTTTTCTTCGGTTTTTCGGCGTTAGTAGATACACCTGGTCCAGCTAGTCCCAAAAAGTGCTACAGTTTAACTCTTGAAGTTAAGTTGGAGATATTATGATTTTTTTAATTTTTAGAAATTGATACATTTATCTCTTTAACGGAAGCTTTTTTCTTACGAACTGTAACTCGCAGAGAAATTCTGCGGAGAGCAGAAGAACTAGAGGAAAATTTTATGTAAGAAAAGTGCTACACATTAACTCTGGCACTCGAATTGACACCAATATGTCCAGTTAGCTAATTTTGAAAAAAATCCAAGGATCCCTTTGTTGATTTTATGTCAAAAGTTTTCAAAAAAAAAATTGTTTTCTTCGGTTTTTCGGCGTTAGTAGATACACCTGGTCCAGCTAGTCCCAAAAAGTGCTACAGTTTAACTCTTGAAGTTAAGTTGGAGATATTATGATTTTTTTAATTTTTAGAAATTGATACATTTATCTCTATAACGGAAGCTTTTTTCTTACGAACCGTAACTCGCAGAGAAATTCTGCGGACAGCAGAAGAACTAGAGGAAAATTTTATGTAAGAAAAGTGCTACACATTAACTCTGGCACTCGAATTGACACCAATATGTCCAATTAGCTAATTTTGAAAAAAATCCAAGGGTACCCCCTTTGTTGATTTTATGTCAAAAGTTTTCAAAAAAGAAATTGTTTTCTTCGGTTTTTCGGCGTTAGTAGATACACCTGGTCCAGCTAGTCCCAAAAAGTGCTACAGTTTAACTCTTGAAGTTGGAGATATTATGATTTTTTTAATTTTTAGAAATTGATACATTTATCTCTTTAACGGAAGCTTTTTTCTTACGAGCCGTAACTCGCAGAGAAATTCTGCGGACAGCAGAAGAACTAGAGGAAAATTTTATGTAAGAAAAGTGCTACACATTAACTCTGGCACTCGAATTGACACCAATATGTCCAATTAGCTAATTTTGAAAAAAATCCAAGGGTACCCCCTTTGTTGATTTTATGTCAAAAGTTTCCAAAAAAGAAATTGTTTTTTTCGGTTTTTCGGCGTTAGTAGATACACCTGGTCCAGCTGGTCCCAAAAAGTGCTACAGTTTAACTCTTGAAATTAAGTTGGAGATATCCATCTTTCTCCGTTGTCGTTGAGCGTTTCTTCGTTAAATCTTTGTGTAAAGCCGTCCGCACATTGGGCGACGCTCGAACTACTCGACTCGATTCCAGTCACATGGGTCTCTCCCCGCCAGTAAAGTTCCTTCGTTGTGGCAGTGAGCTCCGTACACGGAGCGTTTAGGATTCCAAATCTCTTCGTCTTGTACGACTCTCGTCGCTTGCGATCAGTAGTACACGAGAAAGTTAGAGTGAGACGCATGTTTACAGTCATATAGGTAGTTTATTTTATCTGTTTCCTTCGTTTTTTGTTGTTTTTTGCGTTGATTGAAATTTTACTTATATTTAAAGATCGGTGCATGTTATGTTCGTTGATTGTAGCCTACTAACTTTGTGGAAATATTATATTTTTTGTAATATAAAATTCTGAAAACATTGAACTTGTGTTTCTAGGTGTTTAATATAAAATTCGTTGGAGAAATAGAACCCTCAATTGTATAATGCTCATTGTATACAAATGATATTAAAAATGTAACAATACCGTAGACCGTACTTTCTACAGATCTAAATAGTCGTTTGGTTTGATAAATAAAAAATGCGTTCTGCTTGGTTGGAAGATGTGAGCAAACTGAATAGACTAGTGTGCGGAGAGCAATGGCTTGTGCCGCAGGGTTCGTACAAGACGCGCGAACTTCGAGACGTGTCTTCGATCGACCCATGTGCGGACGGCCTAACTCCAGCCACAGGTATGTTGCCGACTCTGGCGTTTAAGTCGCCGAGAATTATTGTTTTACTACCGGCTATTGTGGTGTCCAGTAGATCTTGGAGCTGTCCATAAAAAGCATCTTTTTCTTCCTTGTTTTTGTTGTTATCTTTGACATATACTGGGATAATATTAAGTGTCGTGTGGTGAAGTTTAAGGCAAACCAGCATCATGTGTTCGTTGATGTATCTTATTTCTTGAATGCTGCTGCTATATTTATTGTGCATTAAGAGGCCTACTCCTGCCTGTGCTCGTTTGTTTTTATCTACTCCGCTGTAAAGGAACATAAATTTGTTCTTATTGACATTTCTTTTCCCTTTCTTTTTTGTTTCATTCAGGGCACATATTATCAATGTTGCGGAGCTCCAATTCCTTCACAACGTCCTGTTCTCTTTGTCCTTTTCTTTGCGTGGGTCGTCATCTATGTATCCGTCCAATTCCGAGGCTTCTGTTCGGTTCTATGAGCGTTGATTGTTTTTACAGTAGGTAGGCTGCTAACCTTGCTCACCAATCCCCTTTTCGGAGGACCATTTCTCCCTTCCTCGTCGGCCCTGACCTTGCCTTCTATTGGGGTTGGTTATCCAATCTCCAGCAAGGTTGCTCAGGTTTTCCAGGATTCACCCGTGCAGTCCAAGCTGCACTTCGTGGAGGTGAGGATAGGAATTGAGTAGGAGAGGCTAGAGAATGCTAACTGGAAACAGCATCTTATATTGCGCTTCACTACCCCCTTTGAACCCCGTATTTCCTTTCTAAAGTTCATAATCAATAGCCTATAGCCAAAAATAAATAATTTGTTTGGTTAAGTAAATAAATGTTATAAATTAATTATGTCTTAGTGTTAGAAGACCATAAATCCGTATACAGGGTGAGTCACCACTAACGGGACGGAAGATTACAGCGAAATGGTAAAAGATTTGAAAAAATTTTTAAATTAGTAGTTTGTAAATTAATAAAATCTACATTTTAAAATTATTTTGAAGTATACAGGGTGTCCCAATAAATGGCGACGTATCAAAGTTATATTTTTGAAGTTATACTTCTTTAGGCGCGATTGAGGGTGAATTTATTGTTGATCTGCGCGCATGCGCACGCCGACAGTATGGTATTGTATTAGTCGTTATACTGGCTCTGATTGGATGTTGAAATGATCTGTCAATAATAAATAATTGTTTAATATGGAGGTAAACAAATGTTGTATAATATATTAGTTTTATTGTTGTGAGGACAGAAACAAAAAAGTTTTATAACTGTAGTGACTTTTGAATAGTTTTTAAAAGCAACAGGTACGTAATAATAATTGTTAAATGTATCAGTATCCTAATAAAAAATTCCATAGGTAGGAACCTATACCTATTTGAACCTACCAAAATACATAGTATCTATGATTAGTATGTAATACTTTTATTTACATAATTTGATTACCATCAAAAATTCTATCAATATTCACCTAATATATTGTTTTCTTACTTTATGTTTTGTTGTATTTTTGAAGTTATACTTCTTTACGCGCGATATGAGGGTGAATTTTTATATGTTAAAACCTATGATCCGGTCGCATGCGCATTATAACTTTGTTCTGATTGGATGTTCAAATGACATGTCAAAAATTATCCAATACAGCAGCTGTAGCACAGCTGTGGTGTGGACGGTTGACGGTTTGGTTATGTATGGTTTTTAAAATTTGTGGGAAGAGAAACAACAAAGGTTAGTTAATAGTTACACTGCCTTTTTGAAGTTATACTTCTTTAGGCGCGATTTCATTGAGGGTGAAATTTTAGTAATCTGCGCACACAGGCAGTATGGAGTTCGTTACTAAATGTTATAATTTATGTATTTATCAGTCCAGAAAAGGTGTGGAAAGAATATATTAGTGTTTTTAAATATATTTTTCTGCAAACGTGTTAAAAATGCAATTTATAGCACTCTATAAATTGCATTTTTAACACGTTTGTAGAAAAATATATATAAAAACACTAATATATTCTACTAGCGTTAAAAATGCTACTTTAAAGCACCGGTGCTTTAAAAATTTTAAGGCACTGCAGTTAAAAGTGAATTGTCAAATTGTGAAACGTCAAAATATTTATATTTCATTTAGTAACATTAATAGATATTAATAATACCTCTGTGTGTGTGTGTGTGTGTGTGTGTGTGTGTGTGTGTGTGTGTGTGTGTGTGTGTGTGTGTGTGTGTGTGTGTGTGTGTGTGTGTGTGTGTGTGTGTGTGTGTGTGTGTGTGTGTGTGTGTGTGTGTGTGTGTGTGTGTGTGTGTGTGTGTGTGTGTGTGTGTGTGTGTGTGTGTGTGTGTGTGTGTGTGTGTGTGTGTGTGTGTGTGTGTGTGTGTGTGTGTGTGTGTGTGTGTGTGTGTGTGTGTGTGTGTGTGTGTGTGTGTGTGTGTGTGTGTGTGTGTGTGTGTGTGTGTGTGTGTGTGTGTGTGTGTGTGTGTGTGTGTGTGTGTGTGTGTGTGTGTGTGTGTGTGTGTGTGTGTGTGTGTGTGTGTGTGTGTGTGTGTGTGTGTGTGTGTGTGTGTGTGTGTGTGTGTGTGTGTGTGTGTGTGTGTGTGTGTGTGTGTGTGTGTGTGTGTGTGTGTGTGTGTGTGTGTGTGTGTGTGTGTGTGTGTGTGTGTGTGTGTGTGTGTGTGTGTGTGTGTGTGTGTGTGTGTGTGTGTGTGTGTGTGTGTGTGTGTGTGTGTGTGTGTGTGTGTGTGTGTGTGTGTGTGTGTGTGTGTGTGTGTGTGTGTGTGTGTGTGTGTGTGTGTGTGTGTGTGTGTGTGTGTGTGTGTGTGTGTGTGTGTGTGTGTGTGTGTGTGTGTGTGTGTGTGTGTGTGTGTGTGTGTGTGTGTGTGTGTGTGTGTGTGTGTGTGTGTGTGTGTGTGTGTGTGTGTGTGTGTGTGTGTGTGTGTGTGTGTGTGTGTGTGTGTGTGTGTGTGTGTGTGTGTGTGTGTGTGTGTGTGTGTGTGTGTGTGTGTGTGTGTGTGTGTGTGTGTGTGTGTGTGTGTGTGTGTGTGTGTGTGTGTGTGTGTGTGTGTGTGTGTGTGTGTGTGTGTGTGTGTGTGTGTGTGTGTGTGTGTGTGTGTGTGTGTGTGTGTGTGTGTGTGTGTGTGTGTGTGTGTGTGTGTGTGTGTGTGTGTGTGTGTGTGTGTGTGTGTGTGTGTGTGTGTGTGTGTGTGTGTGTGTGTGTGTGTGTGTGTGTGTGTGTGTGTGTGTGTGTGTGTGTGTGTGTGTGTGTGTGTGTGTGTGTGTGTGTGTGTGTGTGTGTGTGTGTGTGTGTGTGTGTGTGTGTGTGTGTGTGTGTGTGTGTGTGTGTGTGTGTGTGTGTGTGTGTGTGTGTGTGTGTGTGTGTGTGTGTGTGTGTGTGTGTGTGTGTGTGTGTGTGTGTGTGTGTGTGTGTGTGTGTGTGTGTGTGTGTGTGTGTGTGTGTGTGTGTGTGTGTGTGTGTGTGTGTGTGTGTGTGTGTGTGTGTGTGTGTGTGTGTGTGTGTGTGTGTGTGTGTGTGTGTGTGTGTGTGTGTGTGTGTGTGTGTGTGTGTGTGTGTGTGTGTGTGTGTGTGTGTGTGTGTGTGTGTGTGTGTGTGTGTGTGTGTGTGTGTGTGTGTAGCGTCGCATATAGGGAGGTGGTGCGCCACTGGCGAAAATTGCCGTTCTCTGGGTTGTATAAGTAGGTACTGTCTATTAGGTCTGGATCCCGCGTATGAAAAAAAAGTTGATTAATATCTAGCTGAAAAATTGTTAATAGCTTAAGGGTGTCTAGTCGGATAAACTTTGATATATGGGAACACTGGAACAGGAGCAGTTTTAACTGTGGAACAGGTTAAAAATTTGGAACGGTCAGACCACGAAAACGGCACATTTATTTTGTCAGACAGAATAGACTTAAACTCTCCGAACAGAGATTAAACCCTCATGCAAAAATCAGACTGCTATTTATCACCAAATGAGCGTTTTAATGAGTGGAACATGTAGAATATTTCAAATGACAGGAATTATGACAGGTGATAAATAGCAGTCTGATTTTTGCATGAGAGTTTAATCTCTGTTCGGAGAGTTTAAATCTATTCTGTCGGACAAAATAAATGTGCCGTTTTCGTGGTCTGACCGTTCCAAATTTTTAACTTGTTCCACAGTTAAAACTGCCCCTGTTCCAGTGTTCCCATATATCAAAGTTTATCCGACTAGACACCCTTAAGCTATTAACAAATTTTCAGCTTGCTATTAATCAACTTTTTTTTCATACGCGGGATCCAGACCTATATGTTTATCCTTACATTGTTTATAGTTTATATTTAATAGTTATTTATTTTAGATAAAGCAATATGGGAATAGTTTACACGAAAAATGATAACTACATTTTAACAGGGTTCCCATTTCGTTCAACTGCCCGTCACCGTAACGAATTCCATAAAATCTCTCCAGGAGAAATAATAACTTGCGCTTAACCCCCCAGATCACACTAGCACTTTTAAAAGCATTGCAATATGTTGTAGCTAGAGATGTCGAATGCGTCTCATTCAATTTGAATCGTTAATAGGGGACTCAATATAGAACGAAAACATGCATTGTTTCGGAAAAATTCAAACAAGCTTATAGTTTTCTAAAACTCTTCTTGTTAGTTTATACAGTGATGAGCTTCTGTTTCTTTAAGTACCAAAGTACCGTCTCCCAATCGGAGCTTGGATATCATCATCACTATCTTTACTCTATATACCGCTGCTCTGAAGAGTTTTATAGAACTACATTTAAACCAGTCCCTTAAATTCTTCAACCATGACACTCACTCTCCTTCTTCCTATACTCCTTTCTCCTCTTATCTTTCCCTGTAGCGAGCCAATAGCCGACAAAATAACGCAAAAGATGGAAATCATGTCAAGTTGTAAGATAAAAAGAAATGAAACTAGTAGAGTTGGGAAATTTAGCGATAAAACCGTATAAATTTACATTATATTTATTGTTTCCCACCTTTAGACGTATCAGAGGAGTATGTCAACTAAAACTGTCACGGTCACAGTGGCAGTTGCGAAACTCATCCGATACGTCTAAAGGTGGGAAAAAATAAATAAAATGTAAATTTATAGGTTTTTATCGCTAAACTTCCCACCTCTACTAGTTTCATTCCTTTTATCTCACAACTTAATATGTTTTCTCCTATCACTGTATAGGATACAGTGTGTATAGGTACATATTAAAGTACATACTACTCACAGTTTATTAATTGTTTAAACAATAACAATTGTTTTGTATAAATAATTTTAAAAATATCTTTGAATTCATCATTTTACTTTGATCAAATATGTTTCTATTTTGTTTTTTATTATGCTGAATCCGAATACGGCATTACAATTTGAAAATAAAAAAAAGTTGAGCTCTTATACAGTAATATGGGAAATTTTTTTATTTTTAATTTTACGAAAAAATTTATTCTTTATAAAATTCTCTGCATAGTCTAAAAACTTCAACTTAACCATCAGATATTAAATTTTATCAATTTTATACGAGGTATGTGAAAAATATGAATTTGGTTAAAGAGTAAAGTACCTTTATACCGAGGAAAAATAAAAGAGAAGAGAAAATTATATAAAAAGTGGCAAGAAACCAGATCGGACATAGATATTCAAAACTATATGGTCGACAAAAAGGAATCGAAAGTAGCAGTAGCAAAAGCTAAAGCAGAAGCGTATTCAAACCTATACGATCAACTTGATACCAGGGAAGGGGAAGCAAAGATATATAAAATAGCCAAACAGAGAGCAAAGAAAGCAAGAGATTTTAATCAGATTAGATGTATCCGAGATGAAAATAATAAAATACTAATTCACGAAAAGGATGTCAAAAAGAGATGGAGAAAGTATTTTGACAGTTTATTAAATGAAGAATTTGACAGACAACCTGTGGAGTTAACGGAGACAGTAACAGCAATGGTTACCAGAATAACAAACGCGGAAGTGGCTCAAGCGCTTCAAAAAAATAAAGAAAGGAAAAGCGGTCGGGCCAGATGATATTCCTGGGGAAGTATGGAGAGCATTGGGAGAGACTGGAATAAGTTGGCTAGCAGGTCTATTTAATAGAATTATGGAAGTTGGACAAATTCCAGACGAATGGAGAAGCAGTATATTAGTACCTGTCTACAAAAACAAGGGAGACATACAACAATGCACAAACTACAGGGCTATAAAACTACTTAGCCACACCATGAAAATATGGGAGAGAGTAATTGATAGACGGATACGTGAAGAAACCGAAATATCCGATAATCAATTTGGCTTTATGCAGGGCAGATCAACAACAGATGCAATTTTCATTGTAAGGCAACTAATGGAAAAATACAGGAATAAAGAGACCAACGCTCATATGGTATTCATTGTTCTTGAGAAAGCATATGATAAAGTTCCTCGAGGGATTCTGTGGTGGACACTCAATAAGAAAGGAGTCCCTGGCGAATATGTAAAGATTGTGAGAGATATGTATGAGGGAGTAACGAACAGTGTTAGAACAGGTGTGGAAGAGACTGATAAATTTCGGGTGAAAGTAGGATTGCACCAAGGCTCGGTGCTTAGTCCTTATTTATTCTCATTAGTTTTGGACCAGATAACAGCGAAACTACAGGGTAGTATTCCATGGTGCCTAATGTATGCTGATGTAGTGTTAATAGGAAATAGTGAAAGAGACTTAGAACAAAAACTGGAACAGTGGAGACAAGCTCTGGAGGAAAAAGGTTTAAAACTTAGTAGGACAAAAACAGAGTATTTGGAATGTTCATTTAAAGATGGAGTTACTACAAATAAAATGGTATCTTTGGATGGTGAAATGATTGTGAAAAGCAATAGTTTTAAGTACCTAGGATCGGTATTAGAGAGTAATGGATAAATAGATGGAGATGCATGCAGTAGAATTAGGGCTGGATGGATGAAGTGGAAAGAAGCGAGTGGTGTGTTGTGTGGCAGAAAAATTCCAATGAAGCTAAAGGGGAAATTCTATAAAACAGCCATAAGACTGGCTATGATGCACGGAACTGAATGTTGGGTAGTGAAAAAGAAAGAGGAATAACGAATGCATGTGACGGAAATGAGAATGCTTAGATGGATGAGTGGAGTGACAAAGAAGGATAAAATTAGAAATGAGTATATTAGGGGAAGTCTAGGTGTGGCACCAATTGATGCCAAAATGAGAGAGCATAGGTTAAGATGGTTCGGTCATGTTCAACGTCGAGACGTTAATCACCCAATACGAAGAATAGCTGAAGTGCAGATTCCTGGAAGGAGTAGGAGAGGAAGACCAAAGAAGACCTGGGGGGAGACGATAAGGCAGGACATGTTGGTAAAGGGGATTAACATTAACATATGACCCAAGATAGAATTGTGTGCAGAAATTCAATTAGGGAAGCCGACCCCGTATAGGGATAAGGCAAAGATAATGATGATGAGTAAAGTACCTTCATATTTCAGAATATCAAAAATTGTTATTATGAAAAGTTGTTTAGAATAAAAAACACTGTTTTAATATAGCTATGAGAAATCATTTACATCTACATAATATACCTATGTAGAGAAAGCTATTAGAAAATATGGCATAACAACAAGAGGGACCATTATTAATAGGAGTGTACAAATACAATATAGCTGACAAATAGTGTCAGCCATTCACTTTTCCTTCTCTTACGTTTCGGGTAGTAGCCAGAAACGTTTATTTAAGATAATTTAATAGGGGGTGTAAAGTATAAAATAAATAAAAGGGTGTATAGAAAAAAGAAATGAAAATGTTAAATACTACCAAAACAAGAAAAATAGAATAGAGAGAGATATAACTTGCTCCAATTGATTATCCAGGGAAAGACTGAAATTGGAATGAAACAGCAGCATAGGGAGACGTAGAATATCGTGGCTGAGCAAGCTGAGAGAATGGTATGGATGAACGTCAAATGAACTTTTCAGAGCAGCCGTCTGTAACGTCCGAATAGCTATGATGATTGTCGACCTCCGTCGCGGATACAACGTTTCCTGCTTCTTTGTAAATAATTCTTTAAATGAAACACCCTGTAACTCAGTAAACAGCCACATATTATTTAAGTTCTTCTTCTTCTACGGCGCACTACAGCCCAAAATGAGCCTTGGCCTCCTTTATTTTTTGCCTCCACCCTTGTTGGTCTGTGGCTGCTCTTCTTCATACACGAGCTTCTAAAAGGGCTTGTGCGTCGCTGTTTACTGTGTCTTCCCAGCGCATTCTTGGCTTTCCAACCGGTCTTTTTACCTGCATTCTAGCTTTCAGTGCTCCTTTTGGTAGCCTATCCTCTTATCCATTCTTATCACATGTCCGGTCCACTGCCATCTTTGTATTCTTATGAAGTTTGACAGGGATTTCCTTATAAAGTTGATAAAGCTTGTTGTTGTATCGACTTCTGAAGATTCCGTTTTCCTCAGAGGTTCTAGTATTAATTCTCCTCAGTACTTTCTTTTCGAATGTGTCGAGTTTGTTTTTGGATGATTCTTTTCAGGACCCATGCTTCACTGCCGTAGCATGCTATTGGTCGAATTCAGCATAGCGATTACGAACACTCGATACGAATCGTATCCGCCATGTTTTACCGTATCGAGTGTTCGTAATCCCACTAAAGGTTTTATAGATTCTCATATTTGTATTTCGGTGGACACTTTTAGACCGAAATATATGGGAAAGGGCCAAATAAGCTCTGTTTGCCTGCATTATTCTCTTCCGTATTTCTCCATCTTCTGATCCGTTGGCATAATATATTTCTACTCCTAGGTATGTAATCTTTTCAACCTTGTCAATGTTATCTTCATGTATAATGTTTTGTGGGACTATATTATTCTTTCTCGTCTGCAGGCCTGCCGGCAAGGGGGGTCAGGGAGGATCCGCCGACCCCACTGGATAATTACAGCTTAAGATAAAACAAGGTTATTGATAAATTTGGTCAAGATCGAAGGAGATTACAGTTTTTATTTACCGATTAATCTTTTTTTGTATTACATATGATTATTAAAATATAAATTTTTCTTGTTCTTTCATTCATTTCTAGAATAGAAAAGCGACATAAAAATTTTGACCCTCCCTAATTTTTTTCTGGTGGCGGCCCTGCTCGTCTGTATCATTACTTTTGTTTTTTCTGCGTTAATTCCCAGACCTAGCCTTTCTGTTTGCATTTTTATCTCTGCGTATGTTTCCTGTGTTCCTGTTTATGTTCTACTCATAATATTAATATCATCGCCATAAGCGGCCAGTTGAACCGTTCGGTTGGTCAGTAAGTTTTCGTCGTCCAGTTTGCATTTTCCTAACCTCATACTCCAGACAGTGCCAGGTTAAACAATTTTGGGGACAGCCCATCTCCCTGTTTCAGTCCCTGCAAAATTTTGAAAAAGTTTGTCCGGTGGTGTTGTATTCGTAAACATGCCTGAGTTTCATCCATTGTTGCCTTAATGAGTCTAATTAGCTTCTGTGGTATTGTCAATTATTCAACCAATATACAGCGATGAGTGCCCTAATAACCGTCATAATAACGCAAAAGATGGAAAACACATTAAGTTGTGAGATAAAAGGAAATGAAACTAGTTGAGGTGGGAGATTTAGCGATAAAAACATATAAATTTACATTCTACTTGTTCTTTCCCACCTTTAGATGTATCGGACGAGTTTGGCAACTGTCACTGTGACAGTTTTAGTTGACATATTCCTCTGATACGTCTTTTTAAGGTGGGTAACAATAAATAGCATGTCAGTTTATAGGTTTTTATAGCTAAATCTCCCACCTCCACTAGATTCATTTCTTTTTATCTCACAACTATGTTTTACATCTTTTGCGTTATTTTGTCGGTTATTAGCGAGCTCATCACTGTATAGTACCTATAGTTTGTTCCTTTTGATTGAGTCATATAGGTACTTGTCTAAATTCTACAAACACGTTGTGAACATCAATGTCGTGTTCCCATGATTTGCTCAAGATGTGCTTGACTGTAAATAATAATTGATCCAGTGTCGATCTTCCCCGACGGAAGTCCATCTGATACTGTCTCATTTCATCTTCCCTATTATCTACTTGTGTTCCAAGTAGGGTCTGAAAATAATGTTTCCAAGTTTCTGTTGGTCATTGATTATTAGTCCACTTTCATCTTTGCATAGACTTGTTTTAGGTTTATACCCATTTATTATCTTTTTTAGGTATTCGTAAGCTCCTCTAATTTCGTTGTTTTGAAATTTTTCTCCATTTTTTCTATTTGTCCATTTTCATAGGCTCTCTATTTATTTCTACATTATCTTGTCTGCTTTCCGTCTTGAGACTTCAAATGATGCTCGTCTTTGCCGTGTTTCCCGTGGTAGTAGCCGGAAAGGTTTAAGTACCTATTATAATTTAGTAGGGTGTAAAGTACCTACATTTTTTGCCAAATATAACAAGCATATGCCAAATAGTTTTAAAGCACTGCTTAAAAATAGTTTTTAAATGTTTCAATAAAACATCCTGTAACTCAGTAAAGAGCCGCATATTATTTAAGTGATTTGGGTTAAATCTTATATTTAGAGCAAATGAATATACAGTTAAAATATTTGTATCTGATACTCAGGTATAATATATCCGAATAATTTTGATCCGATGATCCGGTCGCGGACATCTCTAGCTATACCGGCGAACAAAGAGAGAATGTGAAAGCTCCTGTCTACATCACCTGTTTAAACCCGTGTATAACAGCCCTCGCTGCTTCAAAGACGCACCGTGACAGCCAATAGCAAACAGATAAATCACCGGTGAAAGCTCCTCAGTTACGTCTTCAAAGCCTACTATGTTCCTAAACGGTTCTCATCATTTGACACTTGGTTGTATTGTATGGTATGCAGCAATTGGTGGATTAATATGTATCCAATAGAAAATTGTGTATTTTATATACTGGATTTGAAATCCGATGTATATAATATAGTAATATAGAACAAGATAATTTTAGATTGGTAGGTATCAGAAACCAACTGACTAATCGATTTAATTCTGATCTGGGCTTTACCTATCAGTGGCGGCCGGTCAGGGTCGGCAGGGTCGGCAGTGCCGACCCACACATTATGGACACATTGTAGATTTTCTAAATATTTAATTTAATCCAGAGTTGATGATATTTGTTTCTGTAAAATAAAAAAAAATCTGTGAGATAATGCAGACTAAATTTAATTCATTGTTTTTAAAAGAATTCGATCAATCCAATACGTTACGTGATCCCTACGCGTAAGAAACTTTTCAAATTAATAATCCCAGCCGTGCATTCGATTGCGATTGTATGAATTCTTTTTTATAAGATCAGCTTCGCTTCGACGGCAAGCCGTCCCTAGATCTACGATTTGAAGCGCTACGCTGTGGAATATTAGACAACCAATTATACATTTCACCACAATTTCACCCGTATTTGAATGGCAGGGTCCGGCACATAAACAATCTGCCGATCGGTGATAGGTAGACACAGCAGCAGGCAAGTCACGTAAATCTAAAGTGCGCTCGGGATGAAATTAATTATGAAATAAAGTAGCTTTTGGAATTTTAAATCTCGGTTAGTTTTCACTGTAGCAGATTTTCGTAAACAGCTTTTGGAAGTTTTTAATTTTATTTTATTAAAAAAGGCGACAATTTTGCAAGTGATGATATTATCTCGATTCGTGAAACAATCGGTTTGAAAACTTTACTAAATGATTATTCTTTTAATATTTTTTTGACATATTTTTAAGAAAGTGTTTACCCAAACTGATGTGATATTCAATGTTGTTGAAAATCAGTCAACTGACATTATTTATTCCAAAAATAGAATAACAAAGCTGGGTAAAAATCTCAGAGATAGTAATTTTCAATATAATATACGCAGTGACGTTTTGGATTCGCTTGATATTTCCGAACACCCCCAAAAAATACAAAAGTATGACACAGATCTCGAAAAACAAGTATATTTTGAAATTTTTGATACTATTATTATTTGTGCAAATAGATACTCCTTTTTTTTTTTCAAATTTTGAAGATTTGAAAATTTTTGAAGCTTTGCAAAAATTTAAAAGTTACGCCAAAGAATTTTCAAAATATCTATTAGACAAGTGTATTAAAACTATGCATCATTCTTTAATCAAATATACAACTAAAGAAATGAATTAAAAGTTTTATATGCTGATCCAAATATTTTCGGAAGATGAGATAAGTTACAAAATATGTATAATTTTATATACTGCAATTCATTGCAACAAACTGTTCCCGAAATTAATAAATTATTATCATAAATTCTCTCATTGCTACCAACTTTTGCCTTAAGGTGATACAGTAGCGATCAACAGGTAGCAACAAAAATGTGGTCCAAGATTCCGAAAGTTCTACGAACTTTCAAAAGTGAGGCAACAGTGCGTCGGTGATTCGACACTGACAGTGACGTTTATACTATCAGAAACAATAATTTTTATACAGATAGGGGCGAAATGTTGCCAAGTCAGTGACTTTCGATTTCTTGTTAAAAAAAATCGATTTTTGGTAGTTTCAATGTGACACAAAGTCTAGGCACGGGATAAAAAAGTTTATTTGAAGAAAGTGTATTTTTTTGTCTTTCTTAATGGCCGTACAGGCTCCTTTTTGCAATATTTTATTTAGTTATAGAGTAATTTCCACATACTAACATATTTCTGAAATTGGGCTCTGTATCGTCATTCTTTATTATATTACGAATAAGTGTGCCAAATATCTCCACAAAATATTCAAAATTACAGCCGCAATCTTGGAACGCGTTTGTTGCTACCTGTTGATCGCTACTGTTTCCTCTTAAATGAATGGGATTTCTCTTGTCTCAAAAGTGTCAAAACGTATTGTCGAAACACCATGAAACAAAAGAGTATGTCAAGCTTTTCTCAAATGTCAATAGAAAAAAACTATTAAAATATCTCCAACACATTAATACATTTTACGATGATGTTATAACCCATTTTGCTACGTCCAAACAACATAGACTAAAGTTAATTTATAAACATGTTTAGGATCTAAATCTAAATCTAATGTGAAAAAAACAAAAAAAAACAAAAAAAAATAAATAAAAAAACAAAAATCAAAAATCTTCTATGATGATTGAAGGCTTTCAATTAGATGGTATACCTATCTGAGGAGACAAAAACCTTGCCGACCCTGTCCCTAAAGCCACGAGCCGCCACTGTTACCTATGCTGGCCAGTTAAATTTTTAAAATGAATCTCATCAATGTAAGTCTTCACTATGTGTTGGATATTGTAAAGATAGTTTTAGTAGACCACTCTGTAAAACCTAACAACTGTTATCAGAGTAACACATTTTTTATTAATGTAAAAAGTACATTCGCCAAATGAGTATTAAATGAGCATTCTTTGTAGAAAGATGTGTTTTATTTTAGTAATTTATGATTTGTAATATTCACCCTCAAATTAGGGCTAAAATATATTACAAAGTGGCGACGAGTTTTATGGACATTTTTGTTCTAGTATTACGAACGAGACTAGTGACTTTTTTCGTAGTTAACGCATTTTTTATATTAAAAATGCCGGACGTGCCAAAAACGCCATCGTATGTTCCGTTTACCGGTATCATTCAAGAGTTCGTGCCCGGTAACTCAGATTGGACAGTGTATAAGAAACGATTAAGTAATTACCTTGCTGCAAATGATATTAGTGACGAAAATCGGAAACGCGCTATTCTCTTAAATTTATTAAATGAAGAAGCGTATAAATTGTTGTTCAATATGTGTATTCCAGACGAGCCAGAGATAAAAACGTTCAAAGAGTTGGTTGATTTGATGGATGAACATTTTAAACCGATTAAATCAGTGTTTAGTAACAGGGAAAATTTTTTTATAGCACGCAAAATGGCCAACGAAAGTGCCAAAGAATGGGCAGCACGTCTACGTAGTTTGGTAGTGTCGTGTGAGTTTGGTGGCGCCCGTGAAATCGAACAGGCGTTAGTGAATCAATTTATCATAGGCTATGATAGTGGCACAGTAAAAGATTGTCTCTACGAGGAGAAATCCACGGTAAAGTTTTCCGAGGTGGTGGAAATAGCTTCGCAAAATCTGTAAGTTTTTCAAATTTACAAGTTGTAAAAAAGGAACCAGAAATCCATTTCGCCGGCGGAAGCTCTTCCAAATTTAAACAGTCGGCGCATGTTCGCGCATCTACATCTCCGAAAAGCAACTTCGACGCAGGAGGGAGGAGCCAATCTTCAACAGCTGGAACTTCCACCAAGACTAAATGTTTGGTATGCGGACGTAAAAACCACAATTCAGATAAGTGTGCCTATCGAGAATGTTTTTGTCACATTTGCAATATAAAAGGGCATTTAGCACCAATGTGTTCAAATAAAAATAATAAATCTAATAAAACAGGTAATAAAAGCAATTTTCTAGATTCTGAAGAATATTGTTTATATAGTTTACAATACAATACGAATCCTGTGTTAATAGATTTATTAATTGATAATGAGTTGTTTACATTTACGTTGGATACTGGCGCTAGCTATAGTGTTATTTCAGAAAGCTTTTATAATTTAAATTTTAGCAATAAAATTTTGCAGGCAACCTCCAAAATGTTTAATCTTTATAATGGGGACAAATTAAAACCTTTAGGTTTCGTTAATTGTGAGGTTAAATATAAAGAGAAAAATGCTATGTTAAATTTGTATGTTATTAGTAAAGGAGGACCTCCATTGCTAGGTAGAGATTTCGGGGAGTAGTAGGCCGACTATGCTGGTGTGAACATCGATTTCGACAGTGGAAGCTTGTATTAAATTTAAATGTCTTAAATTTGCCGAGAAAAGTGTAGTTAATATTGCTATTAGTTAGAGGAAGCAATTTTTATTTTTATAAAAGTGCACAAAATTTTTGTAACTGCAAAAAGGAGTTAGAAATTTAATATCATTACGAATACCTGTGCGTTGTTGCCAAATTGGTCTGTGAATTAAACAGAATGAGTAGAAATAGAAGTTCATTTACAACTGCTATACTGGATGAACAAAGTATTGAAGTTATTGTTAACAAGCTGACACCTATTTTATCCACCAAAGTAGAGGAACAAATAAATAAACTTGGTCACAAACTTGATAAGTTAGAAAAAACATTAAATGAAGTAAGTACAAAACTGTCAACATTAGAAACTTCAGTAAATTCTAATAAATTGGAAATCACATTTACAAAAGCTAAAATAGAAGATATAGAACAGAAGTTCAGAGCAAGTAGTATTAGCATTATGGGTCTCAAAGAAGAAGAGGGTGAAAATTTATTATCGAAAGTGATGACCGTTTTTAATGACACCATGAATATTAAATGTTCACCGTGGGAAATATATATTGTTTTTAGAATAGGCAAAAAAGAAGGAGGTAAACCGAGATCAATTATTGTTGAACTTGTATCATTTCTAAAAAAGAAAGAGCTACTTTCAAGCTGTAAAGCGCTCAAAAATTCTAATATATTTGTTAACGAAAATTTACATCCAAATGTTATCAACTTTTACGTGCTGCTAAGCAAAAATATGGCAATCAAGCAGTTTGGTCTAGGAACGGAAGAATATATACAAGACAGGACAACAATGTTGTGCAGATCAAAGACTTAATTGATTTAAGTTGAAGTGGTAGGAAGCGCAAGTAATTTGTTCTTTTTATGTTAACAGTAAAATGTTTATAATGTGGCTTTTGTAAACGATTAGTTTCCAATTACTTTAAAATATTTTAATCTATTAGAATTTCATGTATTATTTCTGTTGTCAAGCTAAATTAATTAATTTCTGAGTTAATGGGAATCATAAAAAGTATTGTCAGTTTAATCAAGTTATTTTCTTATCCAAGAATACGTATTAAAATATATTTCTTTTTTATTTAATTGGTATAATAGTCTAGTTGATTTTTATTTTATGGGTTCGCTAAAAGCCGTCAAATTTTTTTATTTTTTGTTTTTCTTTCTTGGGTTCTTTGTTTTTATATTAGAATACTGAGATTACTCGTTTAATAAATAAACAGAGATGTACGTATTAGTAATTATTAAGATTTATTGACACTTTCTTTTAGTATAGTTCGTAATTTTTTTTTATTTTTTATATACTTTTATAATCTACATTATTTAGGCATATCTTATTAAATTGAAAGGCTTGCACTGTGAGATCCTTGTGGATACCTATTACCTTTTATATTTCTTTGTACAAAACGTATACATACTGATGTGATCTTGATTATTGATATGAGATAATATTTTTATATGTCATTTAATTTAATCAATGCATTAATAATAATCTAATTAATTTACCAGATCACATATCAATATGTTTTCAATCTCAGGGCTTTTTATAAAATTAATTACTTACATACGTGGCTTCTAAGTATTTCTTAATGGTTCCTAATCGGGATAGGAAAGAAAAGAGTAAAATAATAACACATATGGGTTACAATTGTAATCAAAATATTGTTTATTTTATTTAAATGGCAATCACTGCTTAATATTTGCTATATCTTATTTTTCTTAAACATAACATTTACACATGGGAATCTTATTTTCTTTTGATTTCCAATTGAAAGTTTTTATTAACATTTAACTATTATGATTTATTAGCAACAATTCTATTTAAGTTTGATGAAGCTTTTCTGATATTATTGATTATGTTTCTTCAATTTTAAATGTGGTATTTACTACGAAAAACCCATACATTCATGTCCAAACAAATGAGACTGACCTTTTTCTGGTGCACTGAGAATGTCTCCACACAAGACCCGTTTCCTGCTATCCTTGGCTGCAATCCAAACCTCGTCCTGGCTTCCAGTAATGTTCTCCTCTGAAGCTAGCTCGTATAGCTCTCGTTTCCTGCTTCTGTCGTGATGCTGTGTTCTACCTTTTTCGAAACTGCAATCAGCTACCGGGAACTCTTGGCTCAAGGAGGTTCTTTTACTCTCAACCTGGCCTACCTCTCGTTCTACGATAGATACTCCACACTCACGGAACTACACAGGCTTTCTCACTCTCCGTACACTACCGTCTACTACTCGACTTCACTTCTCGACAGCTCAAAACATTCTGATCTCTATTTGTCATTCATTCCCCTAATTTCTAAATATCCCTTCCAGATTCACAAATCAAACTTCCACCACCAACTCTCATTCGCAGTATTCCTCAAAACCAATTTTTAAACTTTCTAAATATGCTTAATGGATTTCAAAAGAAAATAGTTAATTCCCATTCTAAAATTACTTTCTACTATATACAAATTTAAATGACCTATTCTCTATTTCCACTTAGTCTTATTTAGCATCGGCTAATGATCGATCCTTCCGCGAACAACGATAATGACCTATTAACGATTTCACTTGAGTCTTATTTAATCACTTCTTAAAATTAAATATAACAATTTGTTGTATACAGGTTGTTCTAAATTTATATGCCCGAGGTTGAGAAAATTAAAAATATTTTATATTAAAGTGAATTTTGTTTATAATTATCAAATTTTAATTTTTATATCAAATAGAAATATAACAAATCCCCGCCTTGTATTCGATAAAATTTATCTGCATTTTTAAATAAATTTTCTCGAGGCAAAACCAACTCCCTGTATATTTCCTTACTTTAATCTACGTCTTATATCCTAACTTACTATCTATTTCATGTAATTCTGTCTTTTATTCGTGATATTTGTATACATCGTGAATATTATAAATTCCTCGGATCTTTTCCGAGTTCCTGTGCCTCAACTCATAACTATTTATCCCATTTTCATTATTCACGATGTACGGGCCTTCGAAAACAGGCATCAACTTTGCGCAAATGCCCCCAGGAAGATTTGATACTCGTAATGCCCTCACGAGTACTTTTTCACCCTTTTGGAAAGTCACTGGTCTTCTTTTTCTATTTTGTTCCTGTCTTTGGATATATTTTTCGTTGCTTCGCCGTAATCTTCTCTGTACGGTTTCAATCACCTGTTGATATTCTTTTGGCTCTTGGTCTTCCCATGGCCTTATCGGCAATACACCCTTCATGATGTATTCTGGGGTCTCTTTTGTTACTGTGCTCGGAATTGTATTTAGATACCTTTCTATTTCCGCCATTTTCCTGTCCCAGTGGCGATGTTGACCATCTGTTGCAATGCGAAGAAATTTCGTCACTTCCTGTATGAATCGTTCCGAAGGATTACTCTGTGGATGCCTGATGCTGACAAAATTTGTCTCTATTCCTCGTTCTCGAAGTTGTCCCTTGAAACGATCATTTCGGAAATACGTTGCATTGTCCAGTAGAATCTTTTTTGGTGTTCCTACTATGGCTATAAAATTGTCGATTTTTCTTAATATTTCTTCCCCCTTTGTGGTGCGGCAACTATATAATTTTACGTATTTTGAAAACACATCCACCATTACCAGAATATGTTTGTTCCTTTTAGTGGTCATAATTAGATCGCTTAACATATCTATTGCTACAATGTCTAGTTTGTTTCGGGCTTCAATATTTTTGGCAACATTTTCGTTTTTGAAATTCCGACTCTTATATTTTTGACATACATCGCACTTCTGGGTAATTTCCTTTGCAATGCGGTAATCCTGTCGGCTTATGTAATTTTCCCTAAAAACGAGCCAAACTTTTCTGCTACCGATATGCCCATTGTCCTCATGTAATTTCTTTATTATCTTTTCGGCCAATGTCTGTGTCACTAAATATAGTTCCTTTCCGTCTATTCTCTTAAAATATATGTTATTTTCTACTTCCGCTCTTCTTTTCTCTCTTTCCTCTAGGTCTTCCTGGTTTGTCCTTATCTCATTTAACGAATATATCCCTTCTTCTTGTATTAATCTATTTAGTCCCACCTGTAGAGTAATTGTTTCCTTTTTTCCGGTGTCCTCATCCCGTGTTAGAGCGTCGGCTATTATGTTGTCTTTTCCTTTTATATATCGGAACTCAAAATCATACTCCTGTAATAACAGAATGCCTCTATGTATTCTATTATTTACTAATCTATTCTTCATGATATGTACTAAAGCTGCATGGTCTGTTTCGATTGTGAATTTTGCTCCCAATAAGTAAAACCTCAATTTGTTTACGCAATATAGTACACTGGCAAACTCCAATTCTGTAACACTATATTTTCTCTCATGTGTTTTAGTCACTCGAGATATAAAACATATCGGTACTTCTTGGTCGTTTTGTATTTGAGACAGAACTCCTGCAAATTTTTGTATGGACGCATCAGTTCGGAGTATAAAAGGTAAATTGTAAATGGGGTGGTATATTTTCGTTCCTTTTGCGAATTCTCGTTTTAATGTTTCGAAAGCTTCCTCCTGTTCTTCTTTCCAATTCCATTTTATTCCTTTTTTAAGCAATTTTATCAGAGGGATTTCCTTTTGGCTCAAATCGGGAATCAGCTTTTTAAAATAATTTATCGTGCCAAGAAAACCCCTCAATGTTTTCAAATTCGTTGGTCTTGGGTATTCATCTATGAGCTTGACTCTGTCTTCGGCTAATCTTACTGTTTTGGTGTCCAATTGAAAACCCAAATAAATGACTTCTTTTTGAAAAAATTGACATTTTTCAATGTTTAATTTCAATCCCGCTGTGTCCAATTCTTTCAGAATTATTTCTATGTGTTCCAGATGACTCTGAGTATCTTGTGAAAAAATTAATAAATCATCGATATAATGAACTATGAAATCTTCATGGCGATTCAAAATGGTATGTAGAGCTCGGACGAGTGCAGCACAAGCACTCTGCAATCCAAATGGCACTACCTTAAACCGGTAGACAATACCATCAATAGAAAAAGCGGTGTAGTTTCTACACTTTTCAGCTAACGGTATCAACCAAAAACTGTGTTTTAAGTCAATTTTCGAAAATATGTGTGACCCGGTGATTCTTCCAAAAATGGCCTCGATGTTTAGAGGTGATTCATATTGTGATACAGTGTGCTGGTTGATATTCCTGGCATCTAAACATAATCTCAATTCTCCATTGCTTTTCTTTACTATCACAATCGGGTTAACATACGGTGAATCACATCTTTCGATGATTTGATCTTCCAACATTTTATTTATTTCTTCTTTCACCTCTTGTCGATACTTGTATGGAATCGGGTAAGTCTTTGATCGAAAATTTCCCAAGTTTTTCACCTCAAATGAATGTTCGTACTTTTTAGCCACTCTGTTTTCCTCATTGATCAAATTTTCGTAGTTTCTTAACATCAACCGCAATTCTTTTTCTTTCCCTTCTCCACATATCAATTTTCTGTCTTTTTTTTCAGATTCTTCACACATGTTTACCGTGCATTCCGCATCCTCGTTTGCATATACCTCCTCTTCAAATACCACTGTTTCAATCATATTCTTTTCAATTTCATTTTTTAGCTTTATTTCTTCTTCTCCTGAGCTCGTCTCTTCTTTTGAGGAATCCCAGGTCTCCTTTGTTTCTGATACTCTCAAATTTTCTTCTTCTGGGCTCAACTCTTCTTTTGAGGAGCCACAGGTTTCATTTTCTTTTATCCTTTTCTGACTTTTTCTCCCTTTTCTTCTTTGTCCTTGCTTCGTTGCCAAATTCATTTCCACTGTTTGTTCTTTACCTGATTCGTCCGTATTTTGTTTCTTCTGTTCCTTTTCTTTTTCTTCTGTTAGTTTCATCGTATTATTTTTAAAATCTATCACTACATGTTTTTCTGCCAATTCGTCAACTCCTACTATCATGTCATGTGACATATTTGGCATTATTACACATTGTAGTGCATACATATTCTTACCCAGTCGTACCATTACTCGTATGCCTTCATTTATAGTTGCCAATGTCCGTTTGTTTGCGCCCACTAAATTTACCCTAGGTATTTTGTAAATTAAATTTGTTAAGTTAACTTCTTCTATTAGTTTTCTGTTGACCAATGTTATTTCAGATCCAGTGTCTATCATAATTTTAATTGGTTTCTCGTTGATAAATCCATCCACAAATTTTAAATTAACTCCATTTTTCTTTTCGTTGTTTCCTGCCAATTTAATAAACTCCTTGGGGTGACAAAAGATTCCTGTTTGATTTTTGGTTTTTAGTGAGCGCCGTCGTGAAAAGACGCCGGTTGCTCATCGTTGTTTATATTTTCGTCATAATGTCTCTCTCCGTCATATTCATCTGTCTGGGTATTATTTACTTCTCTTCTATTTTCTCTTGGTCTGTCGGATCTGTTTCGGTTTTCTCGATATCCCTGTTCATTTTGTCTACCATTATTTCTGTTTTCTTGATTTGAGCGTGTGGTGTTTCTATTCTGGTATTCTCGATTTCTATCCTCATTCCATTGCCTATTTCTTTGTTCATAATTTCCTCTTCCGTTGTCTCTATTTTCGTTTTCCCTTCTGGGATTAAAATCTCGTCTTGTATAGTCCCTCCTATTTTGATTTCTATCTCTGTAATCTTGTGTTTCTCGGGGCCTGTAATCTTCTCGCGACCTTCTTGATTTTCTTTCTCTTAGACGTGATTCTCTTATTTGTAGGAATTGGCATAAACTATCTATGTCTTTGTAATTTTGCAATGTGATATGGTCTTCCAGCGTTTCCTCGAAATGTCTTGCAATCAGTTCGACTAATTGTTCCGATGAGTAATTATATTGTAAATGCTTTGCATTATTGTAAATTTGCAAAGCATATGTCCTTTCTGATACACCCATCCTATCATTGTATTTCCCATTTTGCAATTCCTTGTTAATTTCCAATTGTTGGACCTTTCCCCAGAAATAATTCAAAAATTTTTGTTCAAATTGTTGCCAATTGCCGAATTCTTCTTCTTTGCTATCGAACCATAGGCTTGCTTCATATTTGAGATGGTTTCTGATAGTTTCTTTTGCTGTTTCGAAATTTCCGATGTGCTGTATTTTCTTTTTCAGGCTATTTATGAACGGCACTGGGTGTAATCTTCTTACATCCCCGCCAAACCTTATCTTCACGTCATCTGTGCTATGTATAACCATTTCTCTTCTTTCTCCGACATTCTGTTGCGTCCTGTTTTCGGTGACTTGTTTTTCTATTCCTGTGATTCTTTTTTCCACTTCTTCTCTGTCTACTTGAATAGCATTTTCCAACTTGTTTTCCAAACTTTCCATTTCTTTTTTCTGGCAATTCGTTAACTCCTTCATTTTATTTTGAATTTTCATTTCTTGTTCTTTCATGTGGTCCTTCATTCTCATTTCTTGTTCTTGCATGTGATCTTTAATTTTCACTTCATACTTTTCTATGCGTTCCTCCATTTTCTTGTTGTTCTCTTCTATTGCTTGTTTCATTTTTTGTTGTGTTTCATCCATTTTTTGATCCAATTTTTGTTGTGTTTCATCCATTTTTTGTTGTGTTTCATCCATTTTTTGTTGTGTTTCATCCATTTTTTGATCCACTTTATCCATTTTCTTTGATGTTTCTTCCATGGCTTGTTTCGTTTCACGTTGATTTTCATCCATTTTTTTTTGTGTTTCATCCATTTTTTGATCCATTTTTTGTTGTGATTCATCCATTTTCTTTGATGTTTCTTCCTGATTTTTATCCATTTTTTGTGACTGGAGTTGCATCATTTGTAATAATTTATCTATTCCTGATAATTCTTGCTGTTCTGATGCCATGATTGTCGTGTCTAAAATATCTTCTTGGTCTGAATTATTCTCTTGATTTGAATGTTCTTTTTGTTTTTTGTTGTCTTTGCTTTGGCTTCTTGTCACAGACATTTGTTTTCAAGAAGTACTGTCCCCGCCAAATATGAAATTTTACTAGTATGTTACCAAGACGACTTTTTCTCACCCAAATATTATAAATTGTCAATAAATATATCAAATGTAAATATCGTAAAAACAAAATATTAAATCAGTTATGTAAAATTTGTACCTAAAGAGATCTAAAATTTTATGTTATCAAATGTAAGTATCTCACTTTTTACCACAGGCATATAAATTTTCAAATACCGGCTTTACTCTTTCTATCCTTCAAATTTGCCACTAGAAATACTTTACAATGCCCTCCACGTTGGACGACAGTTGATGTGATCTTGATTATTGATATGAGATAATATTTTTATATGTCATTTAATTTAATCAATGCATTAATAATAATCTAATTAATTTACCAGATCACATATCAATATGTTTTCAATCTCAGGGCTTTTTATAAAATTAATTACTTACATACGTGGCTTCTAAGTATTTCTTAATGGTTCCTAATAGGGATAGGAAAGAAAAGAGTAAAATAATAACACATATGGGTTACAATTGTAATCAAAATATTGTTTATTTTATTTAAATGGCAATCACTGCTTAATATTTGCTATATCTTATTTTTCTTAAACATAACATTTACACATGGGAATCTTATTTTCTTTTGATTTCCAATTGAAAGTTTTTATTAACATTTAACTATTATGATTTATTAGCAACAATTCTATTTAAGTTTGATGAAGCTTTTCTGATATTATTGATTATGTTTCTTCAATTTTAAATGTGGTATTTACTACGAAAAACCCATACATTCATGTCCAAACAAATGAGACTGACCTTTTTCTGGTGCACTGAGAATGTCTTCACACAAGACCCGTTTCCTGCTATCCTTGGCTGCAATCCAAACCTCGTCCTGGCTTCCAGTAATGTTCTCCTCTGAAGCTAGCTCGTATAGCTCTCGTTTCCTGCTTCTGTCGTGATGCTGTGTTCTACCTTTTTCGAAACTGCAATCAGCTACCGGGAACTCTTGGCTCAAGGAGGTTCTTTTACTCTCAACCTGGCCTACCTCTCGTTCTACGATAGATACTCCACACTCACGGAACTACACAGGCTTTCTCACTCTCCGTACACTACCGTCTACTACTCGACTTCACTTCTCGACAGCTCAAAACATTCTGATCTCTATTTGTCATTCATTCCCCTAATTTCTAAATATCCCTTCCAGATTCACAAATCAAACTTCCACCACCAACTCTCATTCGCAGTATTCCTCAAAACCAATTTTTAAACTTTCTAAATATGCTTAATGGATTTCAAAAGAAAATAGTTAATTCCCATTCTAAAATTACTTTCTACTATATACAAATTTAAATGACCTATTCTCTATTTCCACTTAGTCTTATTTAGCATCGGCTAATGATCGATCCTTCCGCGAACAACGATAATGACCTATTAACGATTTCACTTGAGTCTTATTTAATCACTTCTTAAAATTAAATATAACAATTTGTTGTATACAGGTTGTTCTAAATTTATATGCCCGAGGTTGAGAAAATTAAAAATATTTTATATTAAAGTGAATTTTGTTTATAATTATCAAATTTTAATTTTTATATCAAATAGAAATATAACAATACATATTATTGTGTTTTCAATTTATCAATCAAAAGCAAAATGAAAATTTTTTTTAAATAACGCCGGCACATAAATTTGATACACCCTGTATATTGAGCTGTAGATATTTCTTAGAATGTAGTTTGGATGTAAGTAGATTTCTCTTTTAATGAGCTTTCCGATGAACCATTAAAGACTTTTGTGAATAATTAAAGTGAAAATAACGATGTATTTAGATTTAAAATGGAAAAAGATTGTTTAGGGTATAGGTAATTATAAATTTCTCGAAATTGATAATTGAAAAGAAAGTTGGAATTTTAATATCTTTATTTCAACACGAGTATATGTTGGAGAGTTTCTCCGAAAGTAATTAGGATTGTCGGAATAATTTTGAAAATGACTGTTTTGTTTGTCGAATGGAAAAGTCGAGGTTCCTGATGTTTGGCAATGTGGAAGGGGAAAAGTAGTTAGAATGATTGAGGAGTTTGAAAAAGAGGTCATTATGTTTTTGGCATCGCTAAGGAGCGGTTCGACGTGTTAGTGGATAGATAGTTAGCAGATACCAGTGGCTGTTTGATAGTGGAGAATAGTGTTGAAAAGTGGAACGAGAGACAGATCAAATAGAGACGAAATACCTCTTTGATTCTGTATTATTGTGAGAAGGAGAGCAGAGAAATTTTGGAGTTTTGTTTGAATCGAGTACGTGTCAAAAGAGACCCGGCTTGTTGGAGAATTGGTGCTGGTATTCTGATAGTTTTGAAGCTGGACAACGGAGAGAGGCTTTGATGAGTAGCCTTTAACATAGTCAACGAGGGAGAGCTGTTTTGGGTCACGAGAAGACATCAGAGTGAGTGAAGCAAAAGGTCAGTCAATTTATGTGAAAGAGATTTTTATGTTCGGAAACTAAATTTTTGAGTAAAAAGCATATGAATTAAAGTTCCAATATTTCAAAAAGTAAATAGTAAATATAGGTAATCTTGCGAATACATAAATTTGTTTTGTTTAGTTTGTTTTACCAAAGTCATCGGGAACAAACCGATAAATTGTTTATTTTTTAACTATAATAAATTTAAGTGGAGGAAATTTCATTCGGACATCTGTGTCCACAGGTTTTAGATTCGATAGATTTCAGAGTATTGATTTTGATAAATAAAAGACAATTCTGTATTTTTATTTTAATATTTTGCTTTATTTCTTTTCCCTATTTTATCCCGATTAGGATCAACTCAGAGATACTGAACCCACGAGAGAAGATAAGTATAACGTGAGATAATTTGGATTTTTTTTAATAGTATAAAAAAGACACCCTGAGATTTTTTATTCAATTTTTATGTATGATTTGCGACAATTAAATAATTAATCAAATAAATAATCATTAATATAAAATTAATAAGAAGCAGATCATAACAACATGGCGAGCCAAACGTAGGGCATTAAAGTATCTCTGGTTGTGAATTTGAAGGGAATAGGAAACGGAAAAACAGGTGAAGGAAAATTTATTTGCCCGTCGCAAAAAGTTGATATATTTAAAATTTTTGAAATATTTGTTTGACTTTTTGACTTTTTATTTTTATCTAGGTACAGTTTTTACATGTTTATTTTATTTTTGATTGATTTGAATTTGAAATATTTAAAAATTTGTGGGATAAATTGATTATATTTGGGGAGAGAAAAATTTTCGTCTCGACAGCATACAAGGTATTTTCGAATTTCATATTAGGCGGGGATAAATTTTAACTACATGTCGATAACAACCAGAAGCAAAAGCAAAGAAAACAAAAAACAAGAAGAACATTTGGAACAAGAAGAACATATAGAACAGGAAGACATTTTCGAAACAACAATCATGGCATCAGAACAACAGGAATTATCAGGAATAGATAAATTATTACAACTGATGCAACTCCAGTCACAAAAACTGGAACAAAAAATGGATGAAACACAACAAAAAATGGGTCAAAAAATGGATAAAAATCAGGAAGAAACATCAAAGAAAATGGATAAAGTGGATCAAAAAATGGATGAATCACAACAAAAATTGAATCAAAAAATGGATGAAACACAACAAAAAATGGATGATAATCAACAGGAAACAAAACAAGCAATAGAAGAGAACAATAAGAAAATAGAGGAACGCATAGAAAAGTATGAAAAGGAAATAAAAGGATGTTTGACAACAATGAAAAACGAGATAGAAGAACAAGAAATGAGAATGAAGGATCACATGAAAGAACAAGAAATGAAAATTCAGAATAGAATGGAGGAGTTAACAAATTGCCAGAAAAAGGAACTAGAAAATTTGGAGAATAAGTTGGAAAACAAATTTGAAAATGCTTTACAAGAAGACAAGAAAGAAATAGAAGAAAGGTGCCGAAATAATGAAAAACTAATTGATGATATCAGAAAACAACAAAATTTCGGAGAAAGAAGGGAAACGATTATCCATAGTACAGAGGATGTAAAAATAAGATTTGGCGGGGATGTAAAAAAATTACACCCAGTCATTTTCATAAACAATTTGAAAAAGAAAATACGACACATCGGTAACTTCGAGACAGCCAAAGAAACGATAAGGAACCATCTTAAAGATGAGGCAAGTTTATGGTTCGATAACAAAGAAGAAGAATTGGACAATTGGCATAAATTCGAACAAAAGTTCCTGAGTTTTTTCTGGGGAAAAATACAACAGCTAGAAATAAACAAGGAATTGCAAAATGGGAGGTACCATGATAGAATGGGTATTTCAGAGGTAACATATGCACTACAATTATATAATAATGCAAAACATCTACAGTACAATTATTCATCCGAACAGCTAGTAGAACTGATAGCCAGACATTTTGAAGATACCTTAGAAGATCACATAACTCTACAAAACTACAAAGATATCGACAGTTTGTGCCAATTTTTGCAAATACGAGAACCAAAAATGAGAGAAAGAGAAATAAGAAGATTGCAAGATAATTATAGACAACGCGAAAATCGAGACTATAGAGATAGAAGACAGAACTTTAGGAGAGATTATACAAGAAGAGAAAACGAAAATAGAGACAACGGAAGAGGAAACTATGAACAAAGAAATCGGCAATGGAACGAAGATAGATATCAATAGACATAGAAATGACAATAGAAGGAATGAACAGGAAAATCGTGGAAACCGATACGGGTCCGACCGACAAAGAGAAAACAGAAGAGCGGTAAAGAACACGCAAATATATGAATATGAGGATGAGAGACAAAGCGACGGAAGAAGAAGCGAAGAAGAACAGCAAGCGTTTTTTCACGAAAGCGCTCACTAAAAACAAAAGAACATACAGGAATTTTTTGTCACCCGAAGGAATTTATTAAATTAGCAGGAAATAATGATAAAGAAAGTGGATATAATTTAAAATTTGTGGATGGTTTTATAAATGAGAAACCGATTAAAATTATGATTGATACTGGTTCAGAAATTACTTTGAATAACAGGAAATTAATAGAAGAGGTTGATTTGACGAATTTAATTTACAAAATTCCTAGGGTAACTTTAGTGGGCGCAAATAAACGGACTTTGGCAACAATAAATGAAGGAATACGAATAAAGGTTCGATTGGGGAAGAAATTTTATGCACTACAATGTGTTATAATGCCAAACATGATGCATGATATGATCGTAGGAGTGGATGAATTGCCAGAAAAGCATGTGGTGATAGATTTCAAAAATAACACGATGAAAATCACAGATGGAAAAGAAGAAGAACCTAACATTCTGGAAATGGACAAGGAACATGAGAAACGGAAAAAGGATAATGCAAACAAAAAACAAACGGTGGAAATGAATTTGGCAATGAAGCAGGGACAGAGAAGAAAGAGGAGAAAGCAACAGAAGAAAATTCTACGTGTTCTTATTTTTACAAAAGAAATGTATTTATCGATAATTTGCGTCTAATCAATATAATACCCGTCTTAGCATTATCCCTATGCGTCTTGTAATCAATAACACGTCTAATGTCGTTGAGATCTTAAAATCGACTCAATGTATTCGTTCCCACACAACCAAAATTCCCTTACTGCTAATCTTCCCCTTTTCATGGTTTAATTCGCTTTCGCGGGAACTAGCCTATTAGTAATAAAAATTGGGTCAAAGGGCTCTAAGTACTTTGTTATTTTTATGTCTTAAAAATAAACAGAAACTGCTCACTTAAACTACCCCTCGATTAGATACGCCCACCCATCTGTGCATTTTAGAGCCTCGCCGACAACCGCTCGTTTCGTGTTTGTAAATACGAATAATTAAAGAAATATTATATACAGGGTATCTTAAAAATTAAGATAAAATATTTACAATCCTACATATGGCACCAATGGAATTTTTAAATAGCATAATCTTATTACTCTAGGTACTAGGTATAATTACCCCTTCGAATGTTAATAGCACTGTACTTGTGGGTTTGTATTCTACCGTGTTTGTTTCTTCATTGATTGTTCTTCTGTTTAATCGTTTTGCTTCAATAATTTTAAATGGAGTCTCACTCATTTTTAAAATGTCAGAGTCTGAGTAAGCTAGATTAACTTGTTTTGCTTTGCATGACACATAATTACGTAGAATATAAGTTTTGTATTTGCTCTTATCAAGATTATTGCTGTTGTAGAATCTATTGGCAGCTTGTGCTGACAGAAAATAATAATATATTCCTAATTTGTTTGTTCCTTTTTCTTTCATATCTTTAATATTTTTTAAATTTAATTGAAACAGATTTCTTGCGATTTTTAATGATTAAATCTTCCTATTTGATGACATTCTCCCAATCCTTCTACATTTACTACAAAAGGGCCTATGGCATTTTCTTGGTATAATAAATTTTTAATTTTGTCGCCTTCATTTTCTAATTTGTCATTTTTTGTTTGGTTTTTTCCGTTTTCCATTTTTTGTTGTTCCATGTTAATATCTTCAACTAGGGGCTTATTAACGTTCTAAATGTCGGGAGGTTTGACCTCCCTACCATCTGAATCATTATTCATTGAACTAACTTTTATCTACTAAGTTGTGGAACAGGAAAAATGTAGATTTTTACCAAAACTTGATTCGTTATTTAACTCTATTTAACGTAGCACGATAAATTAGTCACGAAAAACCTTTAATTGGTACTTTTTTGAAGAATTATCAAGAATTATCGAAATATTCGTCTTTTCTATTTGACGTTTATTTGACAACCTCCTAGTGTCAGAATATTTATTATTCTTCTATTTCTTTATAAATATCCTTTAGCCTTTTACATACCAGGTTTTCATTATTATATATGTTACCGGTCAAACCCGATTTCAGGACAAACTAGTTTGGCCTAGGCCAAACTAGTTTGTCCTAACCGCGTTAGGATAAACTAGTATGGCCTAGGCCAAACTAGTTTATCCTATCGGGCGTAGGCCAAACTAGTTTGTAATAGGCCAAACTAGTTTATCCTAATATAAATAAACATACTTCAGGCCAAACTAGTTTATCCTAATATAAATAAACATACTTCAGGCCAAACTAGTTTATCCTAATATATTAAAGACTCACACTTCAGGATAAACTAGTACGGCCTAGTCTAAACCAATTTAGCCGAGTAGAAAATAATTTAGCGAACATGTTACATGCCGGGAATTCCCAAATCACGTCCTTTATAATCCAAGGATGGTACTAAAAGTGAGAAATTTGACCTAGGCTGTCTGTCCGTCGGTCCGTCCGACCGCGAATATAACTGCTCCGTCAATATACTAGGTAGAATGACAAATAAGGTGTCAAATGAAAGCTTATAATCCAAGGATGGTACTAAAGGTGAGAAATTTGACCTAGGCTGTCTGTCTGTCGGTCCGTCCGACCGCGAATATAATTGCTCCGTTACTATACCAAGTAGAATGACAAATGATGTGTCAAATAAAAGCTTATAATCCAATTCTGGTACTAAGGGTGAGAAATTTGTTCTAGGACTTCCGGTTTTATAAATGCGACCGTACTGTTTTATAGTCACCGGAACAATACAAGTGATATATTATTTGACGCGACTTCCGGTAATATATACTTCCAGTTTCATGACTGTCTGTCCGTCCGTCCGTGAATACAACTCCTCCGTCACTATACCAGGTAGAATGACAAATGAGGTGTCAAATGAAAGCTTATAATCCAAGGATGGTTTTAAAGATGAGAAATTCGTCACCGGACTTCGGTTTTAGGGTTGCAACCATAAGTACTGTTTTAAAGTCACTCAAAATATGATCTGAATGTAAATAAAGATGACTCGAAATTAGTAAAATCGTATATCAATGGTCGCAAAGTCTAAACTCGTTTACCCTGATATAAAAACATACACTTCAGGATAGACTAGTTTGGCCTAGGCCAAACTAGTTTGGCCTGAAGTGAGCGTCTAGAACCGGAAGTTCTAGAACAAATTTATTACCTTTATTACCAGCCTTGGATTATAAGCTTTCATTTGACACTTCATTTGTTATTCTAACTGGTATAGTGAAGGAGCGGACCGACTGACAGACAGCCTAGGTCAAATTCCTAACTTTTAGTACCATCATCCGTGGATTATAAGCTTTCATTTGACACTTCATTTGTCATTCTACCTGGTTCATTATAAAGGACGTGATTTGGGAATTCCCCGCATGAAAAAGTCCTTACATATTCGCTAAATTACTTTCGACTCTGCTAAATTGGTTTAGACTATGGCGTACTAGTTTATCCTGTAGTGTGAGTTTTCATTATATCATGATAAACTAGTTTGGCCTGAAGTGTGCGTGTTTATTTCAGGATAAACTAGTTTGGCCTAGGCCATACTAGTTTATCCTAACGCGGTTAGGACAAACTAGTTTGTCCTGAAATCGGGTTTGGAGGGTAACATATATATTGTTTATTAAGAATATATCTAACTTTCGATGTTCATTTTATTGTAAAATTATAAATTATTTTTGTGCGTATTAAAGAAAATATACAAATTTATAACTCTCAAAATTTGCAAAATTTTACTTCTATTGTTGAAATGTGAATTGAAATTTATATAATAAAATTGCAAATGAAACGTCATTTGTGTTCTGGTTAGGGTGAAAGCAACATAATTAATAATTTCCTTTTAGAAGCCCGTATGAAAATCTATTGGTTGGAAATAAGGACTAGCAATTATCCAAACAATAAGACACCAAATGTAGATTCACACTGTAAAATGATATCAAGCACTTTACAATATTAATCGAATCAGGTGCGTGCTTCAGAACTTGTACTGTTATGATTTACATACATAATATTAATATTATAATATATTATTATGATATTGTTATTTTGAAGTTCGATAAAACAATAATTAGATTAATTATGATGCAATGATTAATTATGAATTATGATCCAATTAGCCAATTAAAACAAGAAAAAGAATGTGTGTGTACGTTGTACACTGTAACCTCCTGATCATAACAAGACCAACGCATTAAGCAACACCACACTGCTGGGAGAAACGAGGGGAGGAATTCCTCGAACATCCCTTAGGATATTCAAAAGAAAAACGTCCACCGTTCCATCCATCAGAATGGTGTTCTGCCCGACTCCTCAGCCCTAGGTTCGTTCCCTGTTCATTCTCCCTTCACACCCATCCCAGAAAGGTACAGAAAATAAAAAGTCTACCTAATCATTTTGAATACACTATTTATTCAGATATAAAAAAAAACTTAACAAAAATCATTTTATTGTATACTGACAACCAAGTTAATTTTCTGAGCCTGTGCCCGAGACCCTGCTGGTAACCGGTATAAAAGTTATAAAGATAAAAAAATGTACTCAGCTTTAAGTCTTTCCGTCACAGTTCCCAAAGGAGGTCTCCAATCCCTGCAGAATTTGTCGTCTGATGTTCAATCGGCTCATTGAAACGTTACAACACACGTAAGAAGTTATACTTCTATTATATGATTTCAACGAAATAAAATACTTTAAACAGTTTATTTTTATTTTATTTAAATATTAAATTAATTTTAATACTTACTACTTTCCAAAAATTAAAAAAAAGACAACAATTGTCTGCATTTGAACCCGGGACCTCTCGATCTGTAGTCGAATCAATGACCCACGACTCCACGACCTCACTGTTTATACGGTTTCTCGGACATTATGACAAATCACGGTAACAAATAGACGATGTGAGAAGTACAAAATTATAAAAATGTTTTAAGTACGTATTATCTTAGGTACTCCCGAGTATATAAATATAAATATATTTACTAAAAACATTAATATAAGTTATCCACAAGGAAAAGAAAAAGTTTTCCTGTAGTTGGCTGTATACCATCAATCACAAAATTGGAAATGTGATCAACTCAATTTGGATCCCACGTGTTGGGAAACCTGTATACCTTACCTTAGGGCATTATCCTGTTTGCCATGTGACTATCACAGGCCTTTTTCTTGAAGTATGCACTTTTAAGGCATCTATATTTTATGTAAAGGGTTTTTACCCAGACATTTTTCTTTTGTTGCTCAGCTAGCATCCAGTTTATCGAACACTGATGATGATTTTTTATAAAAATCGAAAACGTTTTGTTGTGATGTAGACCTTTTAAGGGATTTTTAATAAAAAAATTTTATACCTTTTACAAAGGATTTCTTTCCAATTTTATTAATATAAGTATTCTTTCCACATCTTTTTTGAACTGATACATACATAACTTAAAAGATTTAGCAAAGAATATAGACGTTAAGAGAGAGTATAATATATTCTTTGTAAACAACTTTTCACATCCAGTATTTTATCACTAGTTTTAGATTAGCTTACATGTACATTGTCAAATCAAAAATAATCAGTTCTACGATAATTTAATGTACAGTTCTGCACGTAGGTAGTTTAACAAAAAACATTATGTCGGTAGAGAAAACACTTCAAAGATATAGGTAGGTGACATTATTGTTATTTAAAAAACACGAAGCTCATGGCAAATCAGGATAGAAACACTTTTGATGTCTCAATCTTAATCAACACTTTACCACGATCCTCTGAGAAATGTATAAAATTACCGGTAAAAGTAGGAAATAAGGAGTTTTTAAAGAAAATTTCCTACATTTACCAATTTATTCTAGTAATTGTATACAATTACCGGTAACTGTGTACAATTACCAGATCGCTAGCTTTGATAGAATAGAGTTTGGAAGTTGAATCTTGACATTTAATAAAAACCTACCTGACAAATATTACTCAAGAAGAATGTAAAAGCTGTGCGGTAATGTTCTTTTTAGCTTGTATAGGAGGCCTTCATGCCATATTTTGTCAAATGCCTGCCTAACGTCAAGAAATGCCACTGAACAGTACCTCTTGGCCTATAAATAATGTGTATAATAAGCCGTATTTTTAAATTTCTAACATCATAATGGCAGTAAAAAATACAACATGTCAAACTACAGGGTGATCAACTTCTGTGACAAAGTCCAGTATGTCTGTTATTATACAATATGTGAAAAAAGTTGTAAATAAAAGTTATAGACACCTTTAATGTACACGCTTTAAAATTAGAGAGAAATATACAGGGTACTCCATAACACGGTGCCAAACCAAAGTTATGTTTTTTTAAATGGAACACCCTGTATTTTATTCAAAATCTGGTTTCTCTACATTTTTCTGATTAAGAACATATAACACTTGTCTAGGGTTATACTGAGTGTTTCAAAGTTACGAGCACTTTTATTAAAAAATCATACTGATTTGATCGGCCTGTATGTTTCTAACGGTGTAGTATAAACTTATTTTTTTTACTGCTTTTGACTGCCAATATTAAAGTAGTTTTCCAACAATGTACAATTTTTTTATAACTACACAAATTGTATACAGGGTAAGTCAAAATATAAATAAAAGATTTTCTTCATATTTTTAAATCTAACACCCTGTATTTTATATTATCATCGAAAAGTTCTATCAGTATACTTGCATATCTTTTAAATATTCCCTATAGGTACCTAAAGTTTTTAGTTTTCGAGATATTTTAGTTTTATTGTTGATAACAACATACAACATGTATTACTTAGTTATTAAGAGGAAACAGTAGCGATCAACAGGTAGCAACAAACGCGTTCCAAGATTGCGGCTCTAATTTTGAATATTTTGTTAAGATATTTGGCAAACATAATCGTAATCAATAAAGAATGGCGGTACAGAGCCCAATTTCAGAAATATGTTAGTATGTGGAAATTACTCTATAACTAGATAAAATATTGAAAAAAAGAGCCTGCACCGCCATTAAGAAAGACAAAAAAATACACTTTCTTCAAATAAACTTTTTTATCCCATGCCTAGATTTTGTGTAATCTTGGAACTACTAAAAATCAATTTTTTTATAACAAGAAATCGAACGTCACTGACGATGTGTATAAAAATTATTGTTTTTGATAGTATAAACATCACTGTCAGTGTCGAATTACCGACGCACTGTTGCCTCACTTTTAAAAGTTCGCAGAACTTTCGCAATCTTGGACCGCGTTAGTTGCTACCTGTTGATCGCTACTGTATCACCTTAATAACAATACTTTAATTTACTAAAATTTATTAAGAAAAGTAAATTAAATAAAAAATGATCAACGTACTTCTTATGTTTCTTATAAAAGGTGTTCAAAGTGTCCTCCCATAACGTCTACACAAGTCTGGAGACGAGTTTCGAAAGCCCTACTGACGTTTGTAAGCATTTGTTGTGTGACACTTTGAAAGGCCTTTGTCTTGTCCTTATTTTCATGTCGTCAACTGTTGTTGGAGGTGTCCTATACACTACGTCTTTAATATAACTGTGTTTATTTGTGGTGATCTGGGTGGCCAGTGAACTGGCCCATCTCTTCCTATCCATCTTTCAGTTCATCAAGTTCACCGTTGACAAGTGCATTATGGTGAGCAGGGACTCCATCATGAACGTACCACATATGTTGGCGGATGTTTAACCCATTTAGCGCAAAAGGGGCGAAAACGCACCATTTTTTTGTAGAATTTTTTTTTGACAATTCGTTAATTTTTTTTAAATCTTTGTATTTTTTAAGCAACCAGAAGATATAAGTCGAACTAAATTTAATTTTGTTTAATTTCCAAACTCATGCTTTCATCACAAAAATATTTTCTAAATGTCCGACATTTTCAATCCTTCGACACAACTTTATTTTTACTGTAGTAATTTTATTGGCATAACACTTTTGTGGTCAAATAAATTAAAACATTATTTTTTTAAACTATTTGTACAATAATTGTTATAAAAATACAAAAAAAATCTGAGTCCTCAAATCTCGTGTTTGAAAATAATGGTTCGATAACGAACCATTGGCGGAAGTCGACATATAATCCTGTCTGATCAGTAATAAGTTCAAGGTGTTGGACAGACAGTAATTTGTTGGGATATTTCTTTATGTGTAAAAACACGTATCCACTATGCTTGCGCTCCGAGCTCCTGCAACTGCTCCACATAGTGGACACGTTTGGCGCTCCCGGACTGTGCAATTGTGCGCACTCTGCCTCGGCGCTCCAATCTATGGCGGTTTATATGTAAGGGAGCGCATACCGTATCGATTGGAGCAGTTGCAGGGAGCGCGGAGCGCAAGAAGTTCGTGAACATAGTGGATGGTTGGCGCTCTCAGACCATGCAACAGTGTGCGCTCCGCCTCAACGGTCCAATAGGTGGTGGTTTGTGGTGGAGCGCGGAGCGCAAAAGGTTTGTAAACTAGTGAATGGTAGGCACTCCCGGACCGTGCAACAGTGCGCGCTCCACCTTGGCGTTCCAATTTGTGTCGGTTTATATGTAGAGGAGCGCATACCGTATCGATTGGAGCAGTTGCAGGGAACGCAGAGTGCAAGAGGTTCGTGAACATAGTGGATGGTTGGCGCTCCCGGACCGTGCAACAGTGCGCCAACGACCGTGCGGCAGTGCCTCGGTGGTCCAGTATTACGAACGTAGTGGATATGTACCTTTAGAAAGAGGGGTATTCTGGTATTCAAATTTGTTATAATCTAGGGGGAGGAGTAGGGGGAGGGGGCTACATAAGGGAGGTTGTGTAGTGTTGTAGACAATATGTCGATTTGCCGAATTTATGCAACTGGCACAGTGCAAGATACAGGATTGGAAAATGTAAACTGGAAATATCTAAAATAATTTCTAAAAAAGATAAAGGGCCGTTCGAATTCGTTTTTGAGAAAGAAGCTGATGGAGGTGTAGCCAATGTTCTAACCATACTATTTTTGTTTATCAAAACTTCCAGGTCCATTTACACTCTAAATGTTTTGAGACTTTTCACAAAAAATAAAATTGTGTACATATTTCAATTTTTATACCTCATTTCCGCCAAAGGTTCGAAAACGAACCATTTTGTTGTTGTGACACCTGCCATTATCAAAGTGTAAAACAATTTTTTTACGAATGTTTAAGTTTATCTTACTCTAATTAATCAAATATATTACATATTATCGCAGTATTTCTTTGCTTGGCGGTTAATGGGTTAATGGTACATTTTCAAGTAGAATAGGTAAATTATTCACTAGAAAATTTAAATAAACATCACCATTTACCGATTCCTCAAAGAAAAAATGACCTATGAATGACGTAATTGGCTATGATTCCACCCCAAACATTTAAGGACCATCTCGTTTGACTATGTGTGCGAGCATAGTATGGACTGGTTGTGGAATAATAATGAAAATTGTGTCTGTTATGTGAAAATGTGAAAACCTGTCTAATAAGTAGTCAAATGCTCTCTTATTTGGTTGTCGACGCTGTGGATACCGTTATAAATTCTTGTGGCAAGACATGAATTTTTGAAACACTCTCCTAAAATCCATATCATGTCTGTAATTATTTCTTCACGACTAAAATTCATTGTTGAAAACAATTATAACAATATGGCAAACAATTATAATCACAGAATAACAAAAATAAAAACGTAGAAATAATTAAAATCTTACATCTGACAGTTCTTGTGTCAATTATTTCAAAGCCACCTTAAACAAGAACTTGCAGCAAATTATCGTTCCCATTTCTTCCCGGAAACTTTTTAGAAAAAATTAAATGCAGTCTAATTTTAATTATCACTGACAAACACATTGGAGGTTTCTAATATTAAGGGTACTTACAATAAATTACTTATGTATTGTAATAAACGTATCTATGAGTTATCAACAATAAAACTAAAATATCTCGAAAACTAATAACTTTAGGTATAGGGAATATTTAAAAGATATGAAAGTATAATGATAGAACTTTTCGATGGTAATATAAAATACAGGGTGTTCTATTTAAAAATATGAAGAAAATATTTTATTTACAGTTTGACTGTATACCCTGTATACAATTTGTGTAGTAATAAAAAAGTTGTACGTTGTTGCAAAACTACTTTAATATTGACAGTCAACAGCAGTAAAAAAATTAGTTTATATTGCATCGTTAGGATCATACAGGGCGATTAAATCAGTATGATTATTGAATAAAAGTGCTCATAACTTTGAAACACTCAGTATAACCCTAGAAAACTGTTATATCTTCTTAATCAGAAAAATATAGGGAAACCAGATTTTAAATAAAATACAGGGTGTTCCATTTAAAAAAACATAACTTTGGTTTGGCACCGTGTTATGGAGGACCTTGTATATTTCTCACTAATTTTAAAATGTTTATATTAAAGGTGTTTATAACTTTTATTAACAACTTTTTTTCATATATTGTATAATAACAGACATATTTGACTTTGTCACAGAAGTTATACCACCAGGTATATAGTATTAAGTAGTAAATTATGTACTCTATATTATAGACCTTAGCATAGTTTAACACGTAATTTGTGTCCACCACTTTACAACAGAAATCCGTATAGATTATTAACAAAATTATTCATCCGTGTTGGAGTCAGAAATCAGGCCAACAACGATACACACCTCCTGACACACTAAATTTGTCAGTACAGTAGAACCCCGAAAATCCGAACTAATTGGGGGGACAACCTGTTCGGATTCCGAAAAGTTCGGATTATCCGAAAGTTAGCCTAACTACTACATAGTTCAAAGCTTTCATTGTCGTTGATTTTGAGTCGCCAAACGTTCTCGCAAGAGTGTGGACAATATTTTTGGACTTAAGTTGACTACGAGAGAACCGAAATAAATGTTTAACCTTTATAAGCACTATATAATTAAAGTACGTATTTATTTTTAAGAAAATTTTAAGTATCAAAGTCTTATTAATCCTACATTGTTTAATTTTCTGGTTTTACTTTGTATAATAAACATATTTTTAAGTTTTTGTCTTGAATTTTTTAACTTTTTTCACTTGCGTTGGTTCGGATTAGCGGGGTTCGGATTTGCGGGGTTCTACTGTATGTTGGAATAGCAAGACCACCGGACAAAATCAGTGAGCCTGACTGTCAGGATTACTCATTCTTGTAGTGCGACAAGCCTAAACACGCTCCAACAGTCTAAATTTTTCAACCCTAACTTTATCAGAGCGTGTGTAGACGGTTTTAAACGTCATCGACGAAATATATTACTTATATGTTGTTGTTCTTTCATAAATTTTTGTCAAAGTAAATTAAATTATACTTGGTAGGTATGATAAAAAAACCATTCAACGAATTTTTTGTTATAATCTAAACACTCAAATAAAAACATAGAAAAGAGATATCGTGTTGACAGAATAGAATATGCATAAAATTATCACTGATTACCGATAAAACGAAACTTTCCAGCAAGCAATTTTATGTGTAAACGAATGATTTTTTTTGAATTTACGACTCTATTTTGACTTGTATCGCGTTCTGTATCAAGTTATTTTTATAAGGGGCTTATTGTATTTTTAATTTTGTTATCTTAATTGGCAACTAACATTTCTATCTCGACAAAAAATTATATCTACTAAATAAATTATTTTTCAAACTAGTTTGACCAACACTTTGAATTTTCAAACCTCTAACCAGTGACCAGTTTAACTAGACTTGAATTATTTGTCAGAAGGATTGACTTGAGTCAAGTCTATCTCAAACAATCAAGTCATACTTGTGCAACTATAACTACAAAGTTATACATACCTATAATATAAAAAGATCTAATTAAAATAAAATCTTAATATTAATTTTATAAAACCGAAATTACCTACAGCAGTGTAGACTGCCACTGACATGGTTTTATATAATATGAATTCCGCTAACCATTTCGCATTAAATAACTAACACAAAAGACCCTAATGTTCCTATATCTCGCTGTTACGAGAACTCGTGCTTTGAACAGTGTGAGAGAAATATAATAGTAAAAGAGTGGATCATCTGCATCATAAGGCAGAGGGTGTTTGTTGGTTTAGTCGCAACACGGTTTTGTTTCTAGCGCTTGTCACGCTACGAATTTTATCACTTATTCTGGCTAATCAAGTGGATTTGCATTAAAAAATGTGTATAAGCCAAATAAAATTAAAAAATGTTGAATACCCTATAGATATACAGTGATTGAATTTTTATTTTTGGAAGGTCTAAAAACAAAGGAAATTTTTATGAACGAATGTTGAAAGTGTACAATAACACTTCCCCTTCAATTAGTTCAGTAACAAGATGGGTTTCTTAATTTAAACGTGATCGTACAAGCCTTTAAGACGATTCACGTCAAAGACGTCCAAAAACAGCAACAACCCCAGAAATCGTAGAAAAAATACAGGATATGGTATTGGAACTTCGTCGAGTGACTGAAAGAGAGTAGAAGCACTAGACTAGACTATTTGGGTAGTGTAAGCAATATATAATACTGGAGTATTAGGTTTTATAAAGCTGTGTTCACAATGGGTGCCGCATTCGCTAACAACGGAACAAAAACAAAAAACACATTCAAATGCGACATTATCAGCAACATTTAGAGCGGTTTCGAAAGTAAAAAGTACATTTTGTGACTTTGGTCTGTCACCATGATCCTGAATCAAAACAAGAGGCTAAAGAGTGGTGTGAACCTGATTCTTAGGCTCCGAAACGAATTCGCATCCACAAATCGGCTAAGAAGGCGTTAGAATAAGTTTTTTGGGATGCGAGAGGTTTGTGGATTACTCTTACAAACTGGTAAAACAATAAATTCTCAATATTATTGTAACCTTTAGACCAGCTAAAGAAAAAAATTGAATTAAAGTTCGAGAAAAAAATTCAAAATATCAGTTAAAAAAATATTTGTACACAGTCATCAAAACTTTTTTCTGTACAACTTACCTAAAATACATTTATTAACAATCTCAAAAAATAATAAATTTTATAAATTTTTTTAAGCTCTTACTATCGGTCATACCTATGACCGGTACAAGAAACTTGCAATGGATGGAATCGATTTATCTCTGGAAGATAAATAGGCGTACCAGTTCTCGTTTTTCGAAATAGAAGCGTTCTGGAGGCATTTTAAAAAACTAATCACAAGACGCCATCTTTAAAGAGTTCTAGCTCCCTTAGGAAGCATTTTCGTATTAGGTGAATTGGGTTAAATCGTCTTAAAATTATCTAAGGGATCTCCGGTCTTCGTTTGTCGGGAGAGTTTCGGGATACCCTGTATATTTAAGCCAATTAGCAACGACACGACCGGTTCACAAAAAACTGTTTCTAAAAAAAGGGAACATTATAATATACAGTAACCGCCATCCTACTAGATACATAGGAACATTGGAGCTATTATAATACAGTCCTGCGGAGCCTTCACTTGTTGTGTGTGTGTGTGTGTGGAGAGAAAAGATGGCATTAGACAAAGCGTCTTTTTGCCACAGAATTTTGTTATAGATATGTTTAAATTTTTATCTTAGAATCATTTATAAACTTGATTAAGATATTAAATATAGATTTGTCAGAATAAGATAAAAGATTGCTGATGCTAACTGGAAGGCTAATGTTAAGGTTAATTAAACCTAAATATAAGTTTTGAGTCTGATCCCTATGATTAAGACAATCCAAGAATACATGGTTCAGATCCCCGATGGACTCATAGTTACACGGACAGAAGGGAGTTTCATAGATTCCAATCCTATGTAGATGCTCTGGAAAAAGGCCATGGTTAAGTTTTAGCCGGGTTATTAATGAGGAATGTACTTTGTTATAATTGTAGTTAAAATGAGGTATACATTTGGGTAATAATGGGTGAATAGAAAAGTAATGATTTCTTGATGTCTGCTGAACATCTTCGTATTTGGACCTCCATCTTTCCCTGCCAACACTTCTGATAACAGAAAATAGGTCTTTGAAGTTGAAAATGTTTGTGATTTCTGGTATCTCGGATGTATTTTTTGCCATTCCGTCCACTATTTCGTTTCCAACCACTCCGCTATGTCCTTTAACCCACAGTAAAGTAACTGTTTTTTTAGTGGATTTTAGATTATGTAATGTTTTTTTGATATCAAGAATACTGGAGTTTTGGAAATTATCTAATGGATGGCTACAAATAGCTTGTAGTACTGCCTGAGAGTCTGAGACTACTACAACGTTCTCGCAATAATTAGAAGCACACCAAGTTAGTGCTTTCTGTATGGCAGCAGCCTCGGCTGTAAAAATAGAACAGCAATCCGGAATTCGGTATTTTTCTGCATAATTGTTGTTTGAAACAAAAAATGCGAAACCAGTACTTTCATCTGTTTTTGATCCATCTGTATAAATTACTGTTAAATTTTTCCCTAATTTGTTTAGTATGGATTTAAATATAAGATTTGTTAAAGTTGGCAAGTCTGAATAAGATGGCATTATAATGGTTGGTTTGTCTATCAGAACTTCAAAGTCATGTTCGAAAATAGGAAATTTTGGTAGCTGTGAAATATAAGGTTGGTAAAGATTCGTATCGATAAAAGATTCTGTAAGAGGAGGCGAATTTTTTATCCTCCAGTAAGAATTTGTTAAATTTTCTGTCGAAAGCAGACCTATTTTGTGAACCATAGTTGTATTAAACGTTCTGTATTTTATTAGACATTTGTTTGCTAATATTTGCCTACGTATGTATAAAGGTGGTTCTTGAGCTTCTGCTAGAACTGCATGACTTGGTGAGGACATCATAGCTCCTAGACAGATTTTTATAGATTTATATTGTATTCTGTCTAGTGTTAAAAGATTTGTTTTGCAAGTAGAACCATAAAGAATACAGCCATAATCTAGAATGGATCGTATGTAGGATCTATAAAACATTAAGGAAATATATTGGTCTGCACCCCAACTTTTTTTGGAAACGAAACGCAGAAGGTTAATTCCACGCTCTGACTTTTGTTTCACATATTTTATATGGCTAGACCACAAGAGTTTTTTATCTAGGATCATGCCCAGATACTTATACTCTTCTTCTAAGGGAAAAGCATAATCACCTATATGGCATTTGCCTCTGATTTTTTGTCTACGTCTTGTAAAACATACAATCGAAGACTTATCTTTTGATATGCTAAATCCCATGTTTTTAACCCACCTATCTATATTCCTAAAGTTACGTTTTAGATTAAACATACATTCATCGTAGGATTTATGGCTGGTATATAAACATATATCATCGGCATACTGTATTATTTTACATTTGTCATCTATCAGGTCATGCAGATCTGCAGTGTAAACATTAAATAACAAAGGGCTTAGAATTGAGCCTTGTGGAAGACCGTTATATAATATTCTTGGACCGTGTAATACATTATTATGGTCACGTAAATATATTTTTCTGTTAACATACAAATTTAATATATTTACAGATAATCTTTTATCGATACCACATGCCACCATTTTTGAATATAATATATCCAAATCAACCACGTCATACGCACCCTTTAAATCTATAAACAAACATAGCATAAATTCGTTCTTTGAGAAGCAAAGTTGAATATCCGAAACTAAATGTATGAGAGCATCAATTGTGCCTCGACCTCTACGAAATCCATACTGTGAATAGGGAAAAACTGCTTTACTTTCTAAAAGATGTTCTACTCTCAATTTTATTAGTCTTTCAAGAGATTTTGTTACACATGATAATAAGGAGATGGGCCTATAAGATGATGGAAGTTCTGGATTTTTGTTGAATTTAAGTATAGGACATATGACTATATTTTTTAAAATGTCGCAATATTCTTGTTTCAACCACCAATTATTAAAGATTTGTAAGAGAATGTGTTAGCATTTAATGGCAATTTGTCCAATATTTTATAGGTAAAACCATCTAAACCAGGTGCTGTCTTTCTGCTTTTTTTAAGAGCAAACTCTAGTTCTGAAAAAGTAAAAGGTTTTGACATGTGATCTATGTTAGTATTAAAACGAAAAATGTCTATGTTATTATCAGCAATATTACCTGGGGCAGATGAAGGTGCAAGTTGATCTAGTAATTTATTAATGAGATCTTCAGAAAGTTGTGGTTTCTTATTGTATTGATTATTGTTGGAAAATGATCTTACAGTTCTCCAAATTTTTGAGAGAGGAGTACTTTTGTTCAAGCTATTTAAAAAATGAATCCAGCTACATTTTTTTTTCATTTTAAATAACCGTCTGGTTTGGGCTGCAATGTTTTTATAAATTATGTAATTATTATAGTTACTTTGCATTCGGTATGCTTTTAAAGCTTCTGATCGTTTTTTTATTATATGTGTAAATTCCTCATCCCACCAATAGGGCCTTGGGGTTGAAGGAGTAAAGGGTTTCTTTATGGGCATAGATTTAGAGGCGACAATGGAAATAGTTTGAAAAAGTTGAGCTGTCTGCTCATCGTTTGAAAGATCATCGGTTGTTGAAAAGGTAGAAAGTTGATTCTCTAAATATGTATGGAACAGTTTCCAGTCAGCGCGGGATTCATTCCATTTGGTTGATGGATTAATAAGAAAAGAAGAAGGATTAATTTTAAGTTCTATTTTAATAGGAAAATGATCGGATCCCAGTGTGTCAGAGTGTACTGACCAGTTTATACGGTTTGTTAATGTAGCTGATGTGATAGTCAAATCAACGGCAGACTGATTCCCACTTGAACCGATTCTAGTAGGTGTTCCGTCATTTTGAAAGACTAGTTCGAGAAAATCCATACTTTCGACTAAGGTTCTACCATTACGGTCATCCGGGATCGGACCCCACATGCAATGGTGGGCATTAAAATCACCACAAAAAACTGTTTTATTAAAATCAAATTGTTTGAATAAATGTATCCAATCTGTTTTATCTACTCTGATGTCAGGAGGTCTATATATAGACACAAAAGATATATTAATTTTATTAAGTAAGACTGCACACACTTCTATTCCACTATTTTTTTTTCCCTGGAAGCCGTCTGTTGTGAACCGGTTGTACTGCAACCACTTGGCTTATTGTACATCTTCCATTGTTTATGAAACCCATTCCAGAATTCTGGAACCCTGTACCAGCTTGTACAGGTCTAGTGGGTGGGTGCCATATAATTTTGGAGTCATTTCGATGTCTCCGAAAAGTGTTTGCCGCCTCCGATCCAATGCCTCACAGTCATGCAAAATATGGTTGACTGTTTCAGGTTCTCTGTTACAGAGTCTGCAGCTCAAGTCTCCATGAAACAGCCCCATTGTATGCAGGTGACCCTTAACTGGCGCATGTCCAGTGAGGAAACCTGTTATGACTCTGAGCTGATTCCTGCTTGTTTTCAGCAGTAACTCAGCTCTACTAGCACATGTCCGTCCGATATACATCTTGCCATGTGTTTGACCGGGTACACTCTCCCAGTGTGAGTTGTGTTGGCTTCGGATCCAGGCTTTTTTTCGTTCGCGGACGGTGCTTTTTGGCACTCCCACGGCCGGCTCTGGACCCAGGTATTTTGTAGCTGATGCTCTCTTGGCAAGTGCATCAGCTCTTTCATTGCCGTATATGCCCCGATGACCTGGAACCCATACCAGTATAACACTGTTATGTTGTGCCAGTCTATCAAGTTCTTGTCGACATTCCCACACCAGCCTAGAGTTCACCTTAGGGCTTATAAGAGCCCCAATGGCTGCTTGGCTATCTGTGCATATGTTAACCCGCTGCAGTTCGAATGCCCTTAGGTTGTTTTCTCTTGCACACTGCAAGATTGCAAATTATACACTATTAAAATTATAGTTAATATTTATTATTTGATAATCAATGCTCTTTAATATGAAAATACCTACGCCACCATATCCGCTGTCACGACATTTTGAAACAAAATTATATCCTTTTAATTTAAAATCCATTTGGCTTTTCAACCAAGTTTCGGATAAAATAATAATATCTACATGAAAATTATTAATATAATTTACAAGATGATCCCTGTTGCTAACTAAAGATCTACAATTCCATTGTAAAATATTTAATAATGATTGACTAGGCTGATTGTGTTTATCCATTTGGAAGTTAGTGACTGCTGTCATTAAGACTAGTCCCTATATTATCCGTTTCTGTGTTAGTACCTGTATCTTCTAGATTATTAGAAATAAGTTTTCTTAATTCATTTTCTAAATTGCATATGTGTTGAGATTGATTAGTAGTATCTATGAGTTGGTTTATATGAGATGTCACAAGTAATATAAGTTTCTCTTTATAGTCAATAAATTCGTCCCTGTAAGGATTAGGGATTATCGGATTAGATTTAGGGGTGGGTCTTTTGCTAGTTGAGGCAGAGGAATGGGGTAGAATTGGAGGAGAAGTTGCTTTACGTTTATTAGCTGTATTTGTTGTGTTACTAAATCTTTTTGCCGGATTATTTAATGTGAAATTAGAGGTATTGTTAGTTGGGTTAGGTAAGCTTGGAAAATTAGTAATGTTATTTAAAATAGCAAATCTATTATTAGTAGTTATTTTTGCGTAGTTCGGGTTGTTATGTAGTTGCTCTGCTTCTTTGAAATTTATATTTTCTGTTGCCATTATTGTCTTGATTTTTCTCTGTTTCTCGTATATTGGACACTTTCTTGACAACGAGGTGTGCTCGTTAGTTTTACAATATATGCATAGATTATTTCCACTACAATTTTCTTCTGTATGAGAAGTGTCTGTACATTTTTTACATTTACTCTCCTTGGATTTACATAATCTAGAGCTGTGTCCGTACATAAGACATTTGTAGCATTGCACCACTGGATGCACGTAAGGATCAACTACGAAGTTACATAAGTTAATTATTATGTTTTGGGGAACTTTATTGCCCAAAAATTCTACAATAATTATTTGTCTTGGTACTAATTGAGTAGTACCGTCGCTGTTGGTTATTTTTCTTTGCATTCTTTGTACATTCACCATCTGCTTTTCAGAAATGATTGCGTCTTTCAGGTAATCCTCCGAAAAGAACGTGTCAACCATTCTGACTACGCCCTTTCTGTGCGTGTAAAATTTAGGGATATATGCTATTAGATCGTTTTTAATTATCAATTCATGATTAATTAATTTATTTGCTGCAGAATAAGTTTTTAATATGACTTTTACCCTACTAATACCTACCGCTTTTATGTCTACTACATCATGTTTTATTAAAGGATCATTTAACAAAAAAGAACCGACCCTGATTGGAAATAATCTTCCAATACTAGAATTTTTATGTTCAATATAAACAAAGAATGGTGCCTTGTCATCAGATTTATACCTATTATCAAAATCGATTAAATTATTTACAGACCTGTTGTTATCCATATTAGTTTTTTTAGAGTTGTTTTGGTCAGGCGGTTCGCCAGAACCTATTGACTCTGCTTCCATATTTACCTAGTTTTTGTTGAAAAACTTTATGACTCTAATATATCAGTTTATTAGCACTAATTAAATAAATTCACAAAATATCACAATAGCAATTATTTTGAAAACACCGAAGACAATAATATTGGAGCGACCTTCACTCTATGATTGTCGAAACGATACTGCCTTCACTTGTTACAATGTTTATCTTTATGTCTAGTGACGTTTAGTATGTCAGAAAATGTATAGAAAGTGAATATTAACTTAGAAAGTTGACAAACAATAGATCAGCTGTATTTTGACGTTTACAGTTTTGTCATTTTGCTAAATTTGTAAAAGAGTACAACAATAAAAAACCGCTAAACGTCGTAAAAATGAGTGGCCCATACAATATTCCAGCTACAAAAGATTTTATATGAGTATTAGGTACGTGGCGCGAAAATATATTTTCATTTTGATCGAAAATAAAATTCTAGTTTTATTTTGAAAGATTTTTTCCATAATATTTGCTAAATTTGAAGTAAAACGCGCCACAAAAGAGTAACTTTGATACAGTTTGCATTCTGAGGCTCTTTTGTGGCGCGCTTTACTTCAAATTTAGCAAATATTATGGAAAACATCTTTCAAAATTTTATTTTCCATCATAATGAAAATACATTTTCGCGTCACGTAATACTCATATTCATATCAGTCCTTTTGTAGCTGGAATATTGTATGCGCCACTCATTTTTACGGCGTTTAGCGGTTTTTTATTCTTGTATCAGGAGTTTTTCAAAGTTTTTTATAAATTAAATGTATGAAGTTGAATGTAATGCTTCTCGATTACACGTTAAGCGTTATAATTTTTTTTATTGCTACAATTTATTTAACAATCTGTTCCGTTAGGGACAATCAGTTAAAGTTATGACTTTCTTAGGCTATGACATGTAGGTATAGTAAGAATTCCAATGAAAACTTTCTTCTCTAAATTATCAATAAATTAATGTTGGTATAGATAGTAGGTACTACTATTCGAGGAAATGAAGCGTTTTGGCTCGCAATTTTTTCATCCAGCATAGATTTACTTGAAGTTTTCACAGAGGGTAGAGATAGTCCAAGGATCATTTTCTATATCATACCGCTGTACGCTAAAACCTTGGGGGTGGTTGCCGGAAATTTTTATTACATTTTAACCATGCAAATCGATGTAGAAAGTTATTCTAAGAAAAAAATGTGTTTTACATTTTCTTCATAAAACTAATATTTTTTGAGTTATCGCGCTTGAAAGTAACAGTTTTTCGACGAAAAAATCGACTTTTTTAGAGGTTTTTTTGAGAATATCACCGAAAAATATGCATTTTATCAAAAAAACTGTATATCTTAAAATTATATCCTTTAGTAACCAAACCAAATTATCTTTCTATAATATCTTTAAGACCAATACAAACCGAGATACAGCATGTTAAAAGTTAGCTTTTTTCGTCAAATGCATAATTTGAAATATTCAAAGCCAAATAACGGGAAAACTTTGCATTTTTCGAGGAAAACATACATAATCTTTTTTTAAGTATTGGTCCTTTAAAAAATAATAATAAAAAGTTTCTGTATGAACGTTCAGCGACTTATGATCAAAAAAATGTAGGAAACTGCTTTTCTCTACGAAATAAAAAAAACAGTGAAAATAACCCCCTAACTACCCTCTTAAGTAAAAATTGGCCTGTCTTCACCTTTCTTTAATTCCTTTTATATTTATATTATTAATACACCCAAGAAGTTTAACCTATTTAAATGGCCAAATTTTAGAAAAATTGGAGTTTAAAGAAAAATTTATTTTTTGCAATTTCTCAAAATATCTCCGAAAATACTGTAGATAGTAGATACGAAAAAAATGATTGACTACTAAATTGTAGCTTTTATAATATCTAAAATTTCCTTGTGCATAGATTTTCATTACAGTGAACAGTTAGCGAGATATAGCTGTTTAAAACCTCTATTTACCAGCAAAGACTGCCAAACACCCCCTTATTCGAGCCCTTTGAACCCACCCCAATTAAAAACTAAGGGATCTTATGGAATTTAGTTTACACCGTCCTATAGCTCTTTAAAAACCCTACAAAATCGTTTTTGAAAAAACTTTTTATCGCCAAGAATGAAGGTGCTATGTTTATAAAACGATTTTTTTTTCGAAAAATTCGAATAGTCCGCTTATGGATCATTTTCAATGTAGGTATGTATAATACCACAGAACCGGTTCGTATACTGGAAGATGACTATGTAAAAAACTATTTGTATTTGTATTTGTACATATTTGTAAATTCGTAATTTTGTGTAAATAATTTTTTTTTAATTCTTTATTTCTATTTTTTTTTTTTCTGTAGGTAAAGATCTTTTAAATTATCTACTTATAAAATTTGTAATGTTATTAAGGGAGGTTTTTAAGGGTTCAAGTATTATGATATTATATCTTAAAGCATAAAACAATCATTATTTAACCAATCAAAACAAAATTGTACCCATATTAAAGTTTACAATGTTTTTATATAATTTTTGACAATAAGGGGTAATTTACATCCCTAAAAATAATCAACGTCCTTAAGCATGATATAGAATATGAAGTACATGATGAGATAATCCTAATGCCAAATTTTTATGTAAATCGATGCAAGCCGAAATTATTATTTTAGGATAAGTAAATTTTTTATATATAGCTCCAACAAGGGTGGGTTTAAGGGTCGAAATACTATGAGAGTATATTTTAAAGCATAAAACAATCATTATGTAACTAATAAGAACCAAATGTTGACAATATTAAAGTTTAAAATGTTATTTTATAATTTTTTACAATTAGGGGTAGTTTTAACCCTTAAAAAATCAAAAGCGTACAACGGCTCAATATAGAAAATGAACTATGTATAGGGTAAAATGAGCCTAATCCCAAATTTTTGTACAAATCGATGCTAGACGAAAAAATTGCGAGGTTTTGCCATTTTTTCAGTTTCATTTCCTCGACTATACATACTAGTAAAATAAAGTAACACTTAAAATAGTTCTAATTTAACTAATAGACCGGTCTAGTTAGACTCAAAAATAGGAGTGAGGCTACAATAATTGCCATCAAGCTGAAAATTGGCAAGATTGTTCAAAATACCATCATAAATGAAATCTAAAAAGTCCTCATAAATCCGACCCCTGCTAAAAAATTTACGCGGGGTCAAAGGTCACCAAATATGGTTTTTAGCGATTTTCAGCGAAACGGTAAGTTTTATCGTAAAATTAGCTCTAACAAAAAATGTAGATTAGATAATTATCTATAAAAAATATCTTAATAGTTTTTTTCCTAAGAGGCACTGTTTTTGAGATACAACGATTCAAAGAGTTGAAAGTATTCTAATCGTCATAATATATGATGTATTAGTACACCAGGTATATACATCACTGAAGCTGTAATACAAGTAAACATAATATTCTACGGTCAACTTAACTTATATTACACATAATAATATAAGATTATAAAAATATGATAATGTTTCTACTATACAGCTTGCGGTCTACCGAGGGATGCAATCCATAAGCTGTATTATATTACAGTGCCAACAAAAAAATCTTTACAAAGTGAATGTAACGCGAAAATAATAAGAATTATTTGAATTTTACGGCTTAATCCCAACAAAAATACACAACAAAATACAACAAATGACAAAGTATTAACTTATAATAATTCTTTTTATTTATGCGCCTTAGTTCAATTTGCAAAGATGGGTTTTGTCGGAATAAACACGTTCGTCAGCTAATCTAATCACCCTACCTATTCTCTTCTCGGAAGGGTTTGAACATAATAATGAAAGACAACTTTGTAGGCAAAATGTTTATTGCTAAGTACTAATAAATACTTATGCAAATTACACCGTAATTTTCCTGGGTGGCGAAATCCTTCAGGTAGATGACACCCTCGAGGTATTAATTAGTCTTGAGTACTACTCCGGAGTGAGAATACGTGTTAAACCTATGGTCTAGATATCATAGGTCGTTTTTTAAAACCTATAGTCGTTAAACCCAAATCGTCGATGAAAAAAAATAACCATAAACCTATGGTCGTTTTTTTTCATCGACGATTTGGGTCTAAACGTCTTATACAAATTTTTTCAGCTTTCGGTTTGTGTACATCTTATAATGATACAATAATGTACGAGGCAGCAAGATTTACTTGAATGTGCTGAAGTTTTTAAAAAAAACTAATTCAACTCCACAAGAAGTTATTTTAAACGGAATTAGCTTTCTTCTCTCTATGTATGGAGCGCCTAAGAAAACTACGTGCTTAGATATGTTTCGATATGCATGTTTTTTTAAAAGTACTCGAAACAAAAAACAAGTGCAGTTATCTTGTCTTCCTCCAACCTCAGCGGCTGCTCATCAACATATTTTTCGGGTATATTACCAAGTTCAAGTGTGGCTTGGTTATCAGCTAGATCCAAAATACTGGGGATGGAAATTAGTCGACAGTTCATTAGAACCAATTCAAACTTTACTCCCCCCTGCGCCGGAAAAACTCCTGAACACAATATTTTGCAACTGTAAAAAGGGATGTAGCGCTAAATGTGGTTGCAAAAAAGTTGGACTGTTTTGTTCGGTAGCATGCACTAATTGTCAAAACCGGTCATGCTCCAATGTTGAATCACCAACAATTGAGGATTCATTTGATTCTATCGAGGAGCCATGTGATGTGTCATTATTGGGACAATTTACTTGCACCCAGGATGAACAAGAAGAAGAAGAACAAGGGAAGCAGAAGTATTAGAAAATTATGAACCAGTTTGATAAATTTCCCTTTTTTTTAATTTATACCGCTTTATATAAAGTTTAATCATTTTTAACCCATGCCAATATCAATTATTAAATAGCTTTAAATGAAACAGAATCATAACAGTTCCACGGAATAGGCCTAGGGGGAAACCACGTTAAAAAACGCGCTAAGTACACTACCTCAAAGGTGGTGTGGAAACGTGTGCGCATATTATGACGATTACCACTTTTTGAATCGTTATATCTCAAAAACGGTGGCTCCCAGGAAAAAAAGTAATAAGGCATTTTTTTATAGATAATTATCTAATCTACATTTTTTGTTAGCACTAATTTTACCATAAAACTTACCGTTTCGCTGAAAATCGCTAAAAACCATATTTGGTGACCTTTGACCCCGCGTAAAATTTTTAGCAGGGGTCGGATTTATGAGGACTTTTTAGATTTCATTTATAATGATATTTTTAACAATCCTGCCAATTTTCAGCTTGATGGTAATTTTTGTAGCCTCGGATGCGTAAGTTGACCGGAGTATAAGATGTACATATTTGGTAGTAAGTCAGTTGGTTTATAACGCTTCAGTCTGCGAACTTCACCCTCCGTGTTTAATAATTCACTGGCGAAATCATTTGGATGCGCACTAAGTCTTTCTTCATAATTTTCACTGCATTTGTTGATTTCTTCTTTAATGCTGGGAAAGGACATCGCACACATCTTATGGAAAATATAATGTCACTCAAATTCAATAAAATTTATACGAATAGATTCGTTTTAAATTAACGGTCAAATCTTATCATTGCGCCAACTCTTAATTATGATTAATTACGGCGCAAATTGCAATTAAAGTTTATCGAAATCACATTTTTGGAGTCAGTAAAACTGTCAGTTACAATTACTATTGCTCTGGGTGCTATTCAAAAGAGCCTTAAACCCCGCTGGGCCTAAGCGGATTAGTGAAACTAATCCGCTGATTTATGGAGTACCGACAATTTGGGTATTATAAAATATTTTTTCTCTCTCTAACTTATGTACGTATCCATTTGATTTCAGATTTATTTATATCAATTTCTGCTCTTATTATTGAAAATATGGAGTTGGCGCAATGATAAGATTTGACCGTTAATTTAAAACGAATCTATTCGTATAAATTTTATTGAATTTGAGTGACATTATATTTTCCATAAGATGTGTGCGATGTCCTTTCAGGTCTCTCTCTATTATTGCGTTGGGGACGTACCATGGAGCGTTTACTAAAGCGTTATAAATGGTCGCCTTTGTCGCATTCTCTCCCAAATGATCTAGTAGTTACGACACCAGGCTTGTGATAAGACATTCCGAGTTCATATCCCAGCCATCCTAATAATTATGGCCGGCAAATGAACTCGGATTGCACAATCAATCTTAGCGCCGTAACCACTACAACTACATAAACCATTTCGGCGATATTGGTTAAATGGATTATACTTTTGGAGCTCGATTACTTCTGAACGGCTTAACCGATTTTGATCATTAAACATGAGTTTGAAATGTATTGTCAATTAGTATCTAATACATCTAAGGTCAAGTATGATAACTAAAGGTATTACAGTAATTATTGAGCTTGAAAAACCCTTTTTCCCATAAGAAATAGATTTGATCATATTTATGAAGCCTATAACTTAAAAATTCAAATTTTCCCAGATATGTGGTATACACCGTTAGTCGCGTCTAGAGTCCTCCTACAAACGCTCAGTTATTGGCGTAATTCGTAGGTTGAAATTTTGAGTAATTGCCAAAAAACCAAAATTTTCAAAGTGTAATTGTTCAGTTTTTCGGCTGTACTGAGCCGTGTCTGATCCTAACTGCTTAGGCACTATTTGAAAGCTTAACTCAACGCTATTGATTTGGTGTATTTCCGGTTCTCCTGTCTCTCCTTGAACCTAAGATATATACGCCCAAAAATATGCAATTTTGTATCTACTATAGCTGGCCTATGGGTGGTCAAAAGTCACAAACTATACCGGTTCTGAATCGGCTCTGACCCAATCTTGAAACACAGAAAAAAAAATTCAGATCGGTGCAACTTTTCCACACACATACATACACACAAACATTTCCCCCTTTTTAAATAAAAATTGAGTCATACTTCTGAGCTCGGTAACTTTTGAATGGTATAACCGATTTGCAAAATTAGTGGAAAGGTAATGATCAGTACTATCAGAAGCCGCAAAGGTAGGACTTAAATTATTGAAATTTTTGGGAGTTTTGGGGACGAGAACTAAAAACAGACCCTAAATGGAATGGGCCGTATAATCCACACCCTTGGACCAAAATGGAGATTGGACATATGGATTGGTGAGTCTTTTCCTAAACTTTAATATGGGATTTGGTCCGATTTTCAATTCAGTCAGATTTAGAAAATCGAAAATTTCGTGTATATACATATAGGTATAGTGTCGCATGTAGGGGTATTGTGCGGCACTGACGAGAACTGCCTTTCTCTAGTAATTGTAATATTCTTGGTGTTAGAATAAAGTTATTTTTTTGTATGGAAAAACAATTATTTTGAATAGTTTCTTGACAGTAACAATGACAGAGATGAAAGTCATATCTGAGAACGGACCGGATTAGCCCATACATAAGCATAGCAATTAGGTACCTACCCATAACCCATGTATCTAGTAGCGTGGCGCTTACTGTATATAATAATATAATAATAAATAATCCTAAATATTATATTTCATAGATGGGAAATGTTAACGTAGAAGTAATGCAAACTTTAAGTTTATTTTTCAAAAATGACGTTATCTATCTATTGTCTTATATATTCCATCTTTTAAAACCAAAGGCTTATAAATTAACATAGGGACTCTAACTAATGCAATTAATAGCAAAATCAATAAGAAACGATGTGAAAAGTAAATACTTACAGCATGTGCTAAATATGTTAGATGAAAAGAATTTATTTGGTTGTTTTTACCTACGTTTTACGCAATAAAAGTGTGAAGTTTAGAGATTGATTTATAATTGCTGATTTACCAATAATTAAATCATTATTAGACATATACCTCAGGAAACAAAGCCGAAAAAGCACGTGAAAAATAAAAAAATTACTGCACGCTATTTTTCAACAGGAATATTGTTCTGAAGCTATTTCTTTGTGGCATTTATGTAATGAACTATTCTAATTGGGAAATAAGCCACAATTTAACTTGAAAATATTATTTTGTTGACGTTTTGACTTCCACCTCGGACGTCGTTATCAAAATACAAAATATTAATAAATTAAACGAAAATGTTGTTGCTTAGTAAAACAAATTCTTCTAATAATTTAATTCAATCTGACTCATTCATATCGGCAATTCAGACATAATATACACTCACCGTCACAAACTTCCGCCAGCCAAAATTTTTGATTAAGTTTGACAATAATTTATAACTTTATTATTTTTTGTACTCCGATTTTCAAGATCCTTGCATCATTTTATAGGTATTATAGGTTTATAGGTTTCTGGTATCGTTTGTTATTATTTCGGTAAACATTTTTTTGTTTAGATGGCATTATACGGGGGTGAATGGAAGCGTTGTATTTTCTCCTGATTTAAAAAAATTCTGTGGAAAAATTGGAGGGCTAATTTTGTTCTCCTTCTGTATTATCCTGGAGATATTCCTAAGATTTTGCTTTTTGTATTATCCGAATATCTCTTTTCTTGTAAGAGCTGTACAATTATTTGTAAATAAAAACACTGATTTACTCATAAATGTAAATATCTTAAATAAAGTTGGATTGATACGATTAGAATGGCCCGCATGCAGCCCAGATCAAAATCCTATTGAGCATTTATGGAATGAAGTAAAAATAGCTATTCGCCGTCTCCTAGGCCTACAAAAAATTTGGTAAACGACATGAAAACATGTACATACCTACAAACTAATGCAAGAATCTTGAAAATCGGAGTACCTACAAATAATAAAGTTATAATTTGTCAAACTTAATCAAATATTTTGGGTGGCGGAATTTTGTGCCGGTGAGTGTATTATACATTTTAAAGTAGAAGACTTTAAAATTATATTGCCAATATTTATGAGCTGCGTTTCTGGGACGACTTTATTGAATGAAAGTTCATTCGATTACATGAAATCAACTTTAACTCAAGAATATCCGTCACAAAAAAATCATAGCATGTGATCTGTCTTTACAAAGACAACCATATGCAATGGTGATAGTAAAATTCTCGTGTTAGTGATTTCCTAGTAAATCAAGAGGAAAAACCTGGAAAAAACCTCATGATACTATCCCGACATTGTAAGTATTTGATCTTACATTCAGTAGATGGTGTGAAATCACAGGCTCTTAATATTAAAAGCGGAGTACGGCAGGGATGCCTCTCGTCACCCCTGCTTTTCAACGTTTAATCTGAAAGAATTTTCAAAAATGCACTTTCTGAAAAACAGGAAAGAATAATTGTGGACGGTGAAGTCATCAATAATTTGCGATATGCCGACGATACAGTAGGTACTCTTAGCTTCTAGTCAAGAAGATCTGCAAACACTACTTGATAGTGTCGTTGAGAGTTGTAGGGAGGCAGGTCTGGATCTGAACATACGGAACACCAGAATACTCGTGATAAATAAACAACAGAATATAAAACCGTATATGGCTGTATATGTAAATAATATCAAACTTAAGCAAGTTGATAAAATCGTTACCTTGGACAGCAATTAAATTGTAACGCAGAAAGTCACTGCAAAATTAGACCTAGGATAGAACAGCCAGAGCCGCTTTTAGACGGATGTTCAAGGTGTTATGTAACAAAGACCTAAAATTGGCATTGAGGATCCGCCTACTTCACTGCTACGTGTTCTCGGTCTTACTTTATGGTGTCGAGTCCTCGACTGTGAATAAAATCGATCTAAATCGCCTTGAGGTTTTCGAAATGTGGTGCTATCAGAGAATTTTAAAAGTTTCTTGGGTGGAGAAGATTCGAAACTCCACAATATTAAAACGTCTCAGCAAGACTACTGAGATTATAAAAAGCATCAAGCAGAGAAAGCTGAAGTATTTCGGACATGTAATGAGAGGTCCCAAATAAAGATTGCTTCAAAATATTATGCAAGGAAAAATAGCAGGCACACGCAGTCCACGACGAAGAAGAACCTCGTGGTTGAAGAATAATGGCGGATAATTGACGTAATTCTTATCCTTCCGGGTGCAATTTAGCGTTTCGTGGACATGTTGGTACCAAGTTTAGATGACATTGATTCCCAAAAAGGTAATTTTTTTGTCGGTGGTTTTTTTCCTTGCTCAATATTATCCTGTTTAAGCTAAATTAATCAATAAAAACAATAACTTAAAAACAAATTACTTGAGCTCCCAAATACAAAACGAAGTTATAAATTTGCTGGCTCAAGAAGCTGAAAACAAATTGATCAATTTAATTAAAAAAGTTATTTTTATTCAATAATTCTTGATACCACTCAAGATATTTCAAAACACGATCAGCTTAGTTTTGTTTTCCGATATGTAAAGCTAACTTGCGATGAAAATAATTTACCTTCCAAAGCAGAAGATGTTGAAAGTTTTTTGGGATTTATTCGCATTTTGGACCAAAGTGCAGAGGCGGTCTTGTAAATAAAATTTTAAAATAATACAATCAACGCACCTTTCCGTACACAACTTCAGAGCAAACGGTATGCTGGGGCAAGCGTTATGAGTGGTATATATTCAGGCGTAGAAAGGCGCATAACTGACATTGAAAAAACAGCTTCCTATGTTCATTGTGCATCCCATAATCTGAACCGAGTGTTGAATGGTGCTGTTGCTGGTGTACAAGAGTTAGGAATGCACTCGAGCCAAGCCGAGCTTTTGACAAGCTTGAGCTCGGCTCGGAATGTCGAGCCGAGCTCGAGATAGAAGCTCGTCTTCAAATTCGAGCTGACGGATAAGCTGGTGGCTCGTGTCGGCTCGACTCGAATATTTCGAGCCGGCTGGAATTTATTTCATATTTTACGGACACATATGTAGGTATATTAAAAATATATATTTTAAATACAGAACTAAATGAATTAGATAAAGTATTAAGCATTAGCTAAAATATTGACAAGAAACAAACCGGCTTGAGCTCAAAGCTCGGCTTGTCAAACGAGCCGAGCCGAGCTAAGCTCGAGCTTGTGACCATCCCTAACAGGAGTTGGTTTTTTTTACGATATGATTAAGAGATTATATCTTTTTTAGCACAAGTATTAAAAGATGGGATGTACTATGTACTATTATGACTTTGGATTCATCGCGTTTGCCAACACTTACAAGGTTATGTGAAACCTGTGGTCATCCAGACATGATGCTGTTACGGCTTTGTATCGAGCTTTCCGACAAGTAATGAAATTTTTAACAAAAATTTCATTGCTATCTAATAAAAAACGATGAAAAATTAGAAGCTAATGCATTATTAGAGCATATGAATAATTTTGAATTTGCCGTTAACATTACTATTCAATCTAAAATACTTAACTTTATTAATCTTAATTAACATCAAAACTTTTGCAATCAACTTTTTGAAAAAACTCGCGGTAATCTTCGAGAAATGCGAATTTCGTTTTCCGAAACTTTAGCAGAAGCAACAGGAATAGCAAAATAGTGGGGTATTATAAGGTACCTGAATACAATATGCCCATGTTGGTAATATGCCCATTTCCATTTTTTGCTTTAATATTTGATATTCGGGGAAAAAGGCGCTGGACACACTGAACGCCTAATACTTAGATGTTATTAGCTTAGTATATCGATAATTGATACGGCATAAATACATGTAAAGCACTTAAGACTGCATCCAACTCAACGGTATCAAAGGCCTTATGGAAGTCCACAAAGGCAAGGACAAGTGGCCTATTGTACTCAATCTGTTTTTCAATTACCGTCTTAACACTTTGAAGATGGTCATTTGTTCCGAATCCACTACGAAAACTGCCCTGTTCTATTGGTTGGTAAAAGTATAATTTGCTTTCCAGTCTAGTGGTGACTATTCTTGTGAAAAGTTTATAGAGATGGTTCAGTAAGCAAACTAATTGGTCGGTTAGTTTTCCAAATCAGCTGTATCCGCTTTTTTTTTGTGGATTAGTATCACTAAGGTCTTATACCCTGTCTAGTAAGTATAGAACTGTTCAAAAACAGAGATTAAGTAAATAGATCTCTTATTTTCTTAGTTGCCACCAGGCGCGGATCTAGAAATTCACAATAGGAGGGGGCCAGACTCACCGCAAATATTCTATTATCCAGATTTATCCATACGACTCACACTTACTCTAAGGATAAAATTCACTCATCCCAGATACCCACGGTATCAAAAGGATTGAGCTCTGGTGGTCTCTTTCCGTGTTACGGATGAAACACGGAAATAGTCCGTGGGGTCATGGGTGGGTGTCCAATACAATAGCGGGTCCATGGACCCGTTGACCCCCCCTGTATCCGCGCGTGGTTACCACCAATCTTAATTGCATCGGCAACCACACAGTCTTCACCAGGGGACTTATTGTTTTTTGTTTTCTTCAAGGCTAGATTTATTTCGTCCAGGGTATCCGGTAGTAGTTCAGATTCTTGATTTACGATAAGTACCCTTTTTAGTTTTTAGTATATCTGGTTCAGCATCCGAGTCTAAATTCAATTCTTTTTGGCTTTTATACAGTAGAGATGGTAGAAGTATTCAACTACTTTTTGGATATGTTCTTTATTTGTTGTAATACTTCCCTGTTTATCTTTAACCCTCGTTATTTGTTTTCCCCCTTTCGAGTTTTTTACGTAGAACCTTCATACTTTTGTTATTTTCTATTTTCTTTCTAACCTTTAACTACACGCGCTGGCGTATTTTGTATTTTGTACGCCAGATATAAGAATTCTACTGCAAATATATTTAAAAATTTAATTTTTGACCTTGTTTATCTCTCTAACCTATCATTGGAATGTGCAATGTGCTTTACAATTTGGTTTTAGTTTCGTTATAATCGGCGTTCTGGGAAGGTCGTAATTTACAGTTTATTATTTGTTGTTTCCGGTGGTGGATAATATACCTACGCCACGATTATATTAATACAGTGTGTTTCATTAATAATTGTCCATGTAGTAACTGGAGAAACCTTAGCACAAAATACGAAGATTTAACCTAAAACACTTAAATAAAATATGGTTCCTTACCGAGTTACAGGGTGTTTTATCTAAAAATTTAAAAACTATTTTTGCTCAGCATTTTAAAACTATTCGACGTATCCTTTTCATACTTGGCAGAAAGTGCGACTACTATACACCCTACTAAATTATGATAAACAAGAGTTTCTAGCTACTACCAGTGGCGTACGACAGGGGATGGTGAATGGTTGACGTTTCTCAAATTCTACGCCACTGGAGAAATTACTATTTTAGTGCCATTTTTAGATTCTCCAATACTTTCTACATAAATAATATAATACTCTTAATTGGTAACGATAAAGTCATTAGTTTTCGAGATATTTGAAGTTAAATACGAAATGGCACAGTTATTTTGATTAATTTATAATATGATTCATGTGATTAAAATTTAAAAATTATTTGTACCCAGTACTTTAAAACTATTTGGCGTATCCTTATCATACTTGGCAGAAAGTGTAGGTACTGTACACCCTACTAAATTAAGATAAATAAACGTTTCTAGCTACTACCAGAGGCGTACGACAGGGGATAGTGGCTGGTTGACCCTTCCCAAATTCTACGCCACTGGCGAAATTGCTATTTTAGTGTATTTTTTTTATTTTCCAATACTTTTTATGTAAATAATATACCCTTCATTCGTAACGATAAAATTATTAGTTTTCGGGATATTTGAAATTAAAAATGAAGCGACACAATACATTAATCAAAATGATCGTGTCGTTTCATTTTTAACTTGAAAGATCTCGAAAAATAATGACTTTATCGTTACGAATGAAGAGTATATTAGTTTGATAAAAAGTATTGGAGAATCCAAAAATTGAACTAAAATAACAATTTCGCCAGTGGCGTAGAATTTGGAAAGGGTAAACCATTCACTTTCCCCCGTCGTACGCCTCTGGTAATAGCCAGAAAGGTCTGTTTAACATAATTTAGTAGTTTGTACAGTACCTATACTTCCTGCCAAGTATAAAAAGTCTGCCAAGATACGTCGAATAGTTTTAAAATGCTGAGCAAAAATAATTTTTAAATTTTTAGATAAAACACCCTGTAACTCAGTAAGTAACCACATTTTATTAAAGTGTTTTAGGTTAAATCTTCGTATTTTGTGCTAAGGTTTCTCCAGTTACTATATGGACAATTATTAATGAAACACCCTGTATAAGTAGTAATATAAGTACACATTTCAATTGTTTTTTAGTCATTATGGCACAAAATATATTTTTCTTTATAAACAATACTTTTCATCCTGTAAAAAATCACATTTCAAAAAAAATTTTATTATTAATTTTATTTATCATGGAATCCAGTTATTCCATGATTCCAGTTATAAATCCCAATTGGCTTACTGAGAAGGAACTCAAAGTATTCACTGATGCCGAATAAGGTTTATAACAAATAACTAAGTGCATTTTTTCAAAAATAAATAAACAAATCCGCTGTTTTTAAATGTATTTTCTTGTGGCGTATAAAATACGCCACGCGTGTAGTTATGTCATAAATTGATGCGCGGGTAGTTAAAGGTTAATTTGGTTTTGATTCTATGTAAGTATGTTCTAATGTCGCGTCTTATACAGTGGCGTAGCTGAAGATTGGGAGGCCCCCCGCGACAATTTTTGTGGGCCTCCGTATTATAAACATAACGACACCAAATAACAGTATAATTACTAAAATATGTGTAAGGACAATATTTGGTCTTTCTTTAATAAGTCTTCATGCATAGATTTTTTGGGAATAGACATGAAAACCTATTATACATGTGTCTTAATCCGAAAAACCTATTAGTAAGTTGTTGAAGTAATTATATCTAAATTTACATTGAAACATGAACTTCAAAACTTTTTTTGCTATAGGTAAGGTATTTTTTCGTCGCAGCAGAGCTCATCATAAATTTTTTTTAAACGTTTTTTCCGTTTATTTTTAAATTCTGGTAAGTATAAGAACGCCACAATGGTATTGAAGCTGCACGAGAATACCAATCCCATACGAATTGGCAGAGGATTACGGCAGGGCGATACTAAGTCACCTAAGCTGTTTACCACGGTTCTGGAATACGCCTTTAAAATGCTTGATTGAAGGGAGAAAGGTTTAAATATATAGATGGACAAAATCTAACAAACTTGCGTTTCGCAGACGATGTAGTTCTACTGGCAGACAATTTAAAGGATATTAGAATAATGTTGCAAAACCTTTAAAAAGTGTGCTCTCAGCTTGGGTTAAAAATTAAATAGATACCTAAGACAAAGCTAATGACAAACCTGGTCCCCAGTAAAACATTCTCATTAACGACTGCGTAATGGAGTTTGCGGAAAAGTATGAATACAAATATCTTGGTCATGAAATACGAATCACGAGAGATGTCCTCTCCTGGGCCGCATACGGTAAACTCAGAGAAGTGTTCAAAAGTGATCCTCCAATCTGCTTGAAACGGAAAGTCTTTAACCAATGTATTTGCCGGTTATGACCTATGGTGCTGAAACTCTAATACTTAACAACCGCATCTGCTAAGAAGCTAAGAATTGCTCAACATAAAATGGAAAAGTCGATGATTGGGAGACCGTTCAAGTATAACGTAACGCAAGTTGGGGGGGGGGTCAAAAATCGCGTTACATAATACTTAAACGCTCCCTGGTGTGTCATTGCGAAATCATGTAACAAACGAAGAACTACGATTGAGAACAGGAGTCATAGATGTTGTACCTATGTCAGGTGGCTAAACTTAAATGGAACTGGGCCGGTCATGTGGCCCGTCTGACAGATGAGAGATGGACAAAGATGTTGCTCGAGTAGAGACCAAGAGCCGATAAAAGAAGTAGTGGAAGACCACCCACGCGATGGACTGACGATACAAAAAGAATGACCACTAATTGGATTTTAAGCGCCCAGGACAGAAGACAGTGGACGGAAATAGGGGAGGTCTATATCCAGCAGTGGATGCAAAGGGCTGATTGATGATGATGATGATGACTGTAATTTTATTGGACTAGGACTACTTACAATAGACTATGTAATATTATCTATTTAGATTTGAATTGAATATTTTTAAAAAAAATTGTTTAAAGAACAGCTGCCATTTATGTAAAAGTGGATAGAAAAGAAATTGGTAATAATGCTTAAATTATTCAACGTTAAATTTGATATTCTAAAACTGATTTATGATAAAAATCTTTAGGTAAGTGATAATCATTAAATACTCATTACATAATAATGTTAAAATTGCCCTAAAATTAACAACCAGGAGAAAATCAAACCCATCCTATCTTAAACCAAATGATAAATGATGCTAATAGAAACTCGCGCCTATAATAAGGGTGGTAAACGCGTAAAAGGAAGTGAATAGGTGTGAAGATGAATTTTAGAGGCGCACAAACACGCAAAGTGCCAATCTGGTAACGAGAAGCGTCGTAAATAAGAAGTGGTGGGGGAAATGGGCGTTTCTAAGAGGTGTCAAGCAATATCTAATGGCCATGGACCACAATACTACTATAAGCTCAACTTCTACAACCACTGAGCTTTCTAGGGCTTATATTAATATGGAAAGGTTACAAAATGAAGTTTCTGATGATACTGACGATACAGAAATTAATGACGATAGTGTTGATATCGTTTCGACTAATTGTAATGAAAGACATACAAGTGATAATAACAAATTTTCGATTGATAATATATTAGGTATCGGCAAAGGTAAAGACATGTGTGTGGGAAAAGATGGGAACAGAGACATACACAAGTGTATAGTGACTAAGGTTAAATGTTTAAAACCGACAGCTATTCCAGCATCTAGGAATACAGGTTTGTCAAATTTTATTTTCATTTTCAAATTAAACGTAGATTTACATACCTAACATGCACATTAGTAAAATGAGGCCCCAAAAAAATAAAGCACTATTTTGTTAGAATATAAAAAGAACATATTTATACTTATGCAAAATTTTAGCTTTAGTTTTATTCCTTTACCGTAGCATTAGATATTATATATTATGAACAGGGCCGTAACTACTATTAGGGCAACCGGGCCCCAAAAGGGGGCCCCGCAGGGGTCTCTGATTGGTTGGCCGTGCATAGATTTTAACGAGGAAAATAAAAATATGTATTTTAAAGCTTAGACACAATTTTAAAATGACCTTACAGGGGCACGCTAGACCTCAACATAAAGTTTTGATTTTTCACTGGAAAAATTAGTCTTTTGACTAAAATGCCATAGGAACAGAATAGGGGCCCCTGAGGCCTGAGCTAAGCTGAGGTCCCTGAGACATTAACATAAAAATTTAAATTATTATTTAGGAAATTAGTTATTGCGGCGTAATAAAACCTAAAATGCCATTGGAAGAGGGGGCCCGGGCTAAGCTAGGGCCTTCGAGACCTTTCGTGAAGATATAAATTGTTACTGAGGAAGTTAGTTATTTTGGCGAAATAAAAACTAAAACGTAACCGGAATAGGGGCCCCCGGTCCCAGCTACTTTGTCTTAACCAATTTGCTGCCTATAGGCAATATACCTAACGCGTTTGTAATCACTATTACAAACCTACATTGTAGCCAAACAATGTAATCAACATTATAGTATATTTTTTTATGAAAACAGAAAAGATGTTATATTGATGGTACCTACCTACTTGCAAAATGATTTAGCTTAAAATAAGGTGATTTCAAAATTTTTTGTGTTGGTCAACTAAAATAGCAATATGTAGGTACAAGAAACTTCAGTCATGGAATGCATTAAAATGTGCTTTCAAGGGGTTAAATTGTTAAATATCAAACATTTTTCTGGACCCTCTCTTCTCCAGACCCTCAGGTAGGGGCCCCAGATCACGTTTCTCCCGGGCCCCAACATCGTACTTACGGCCTTGATTATGAATAGATAATTAATGTAATACACACAAAAAAAAATTTTATTTTGAAAAAAATTCCATTTTTTTTTTCAAAATGATTTAAAAATTTTTAGTACCTATCTATGTAATACCAAAAATCTCAAAGAGTAATAAAATGTACATACCTACCTAAATTTTGCTTTTCTGAATATTTTGGATTTTTTGTTTACCTGTTAGATAAAAATTGTGGATCTAGGATCTAGGACAATTGCCCGAAAACGGTTTCCCGAAAGACAAATCCCCGAAAGCAATTCCCCAAATGGACAATTCCCCGAATGTACAATTCTCCGAAACACGAATGGACCGAATGGCCAATTGCCCGAATAGACAATTGGCAGAAAAATAATTGCCCGAAAAGAGAATTGACCGAAAAATATATTTAAATAGTTATTGCTTTACATGTATTTCCTATATACTAATACGGTAACTTACGTGCAATTTAAATAGTTATTACTGCTTAGATTGTGTTCGACCTAGCTATCTTGTTAATTAATTTATTAATATAATGTATAGTTGATCTTTATATTACACTCAACGAAAAAGGTACGTAATATCAATAAAAATGTTAATTCAGACAACAAACGCAATACTTAAAATTTGTCCAATTCTTGGTTTTATTGGGACAACAAAACGATGTTCATCAATTCATTATTTTCGTTCGTTGAGCCAATGTATTACGTTTATTGAATGGATGAACATTCATTATGTATACCATAATATCACTTTATTGGTATTTCGAACTCTGTTCACTGAGTCAACGAACACTTTTTATTGATATTACGAACTCTGTTCACTGAGTCAACGAACACTATTTATTGAAACAACAACTTCGTTAATTGACCAACGAAGACTATTCGTAGTGTCAATAACAGTGTTATTTCTCCTAACGTATTTCGTTTATATCTAGAATTATTTCCGTTTATTGTTACAATTAATTCCGTTCATTCCTACTATGAACGTATTTTATATTAATAATTATCTACTGAATGCAATAGCCCAATGTATGATATTAATTGATTAATAATAATTTTTTGAATCCCCCTTTTTTGACCTTAACCTAAAGGACTTTACACTGTGTGATTTTTCATATGATTTCACTTATACAGTGTACTGGAATAAGTGTTACACTGTTACACTCCCCCACCCCCTTATGAATTTATTTATTTTTAGCACATAAGCAAAACGCTCGGACAGGTCGATTTTTAAAATAATCAAAGTATATTATAACATAAATGTTTCGAACTTTACACGATCTCTCTTCAGGTGACAGGCGCGGCGTAACTTTGATTTTTTTTAATGGAAAAGTACGTCATGTGACAGCTTATTTAAAAGCGTTTGAAATAGTGATTCCAAAAATGTATAACACTTTAATCCTTTTTGAGAGCGCAGGTGCAAAATTTCGATCGAATTCTTTTTAAGCGCATTCATTTTTTTTGGAATTCTGAGAAAACTAATAAGTATTTTTGAAAAATTAAACGCAGAATAAAATATTACATTATTACCGAGGGCAGAAAGTCCTTAGAATAAACAAAAAGTTTCTGTTGAATGGTATGTCGTAAATGTAAATGGTATGACGTAAAGTACGTCATGTGACAGCTTATTTAAAAGCGTTTGAAATAGTGATTCCAAAAATGTATAACACTTTAATCCTTTTTGAGAGCGCAGGTGCAAAATTTCGATCGCATTCTTTTTAAGCGCATTCATTTTTTTTGGAATTCTGAGAAAACTAATAAGTATTTTTGAAAAATTAAACGCAGAATAAAATATTACATTATTACCGAGGGCAGAAAGTCCTTAGAATAAACAAAAAGTTTCTGTTGAATGGTATGCCTATTTGAAATTAAAAATCATACTAAATTTTCTCTTTTTCACCCCTGTGACTTATTAAAATAATCATTATAGAGGTTTTCAGGGACTTCAGACCCTCGATAATACTGTAATATTTTATTTTGCATTTAAATTTTCAAAAATAATGATTAGTTTTCTCAGGATTCGAAAAAAATGAATACATTTAAAAAGAATTCGACCGAAATTTCACGATAATAGACACACAAAAACTTCCTTCTACTACGGACTACACTTGAAAACGAAATGCAATTATTATTCGGCACTTCAGTAACACACAGAAGCTAGGGGTATCACGATAAGGAAAAGCCGTTAACTTTCTAATGGTCAAGCAAAACATTTATTGTCTCAACTACTACGATTATTGTCACAATGAATGCATTGGTTGTGGGAATTAAATGCAGTAGTAGATTGATTAATGCATTCGTTGTCACAACAATCAATTTACATCTATTCAATAATCATATATTACTCTATATTAACATAATTTGTACATTGTTTTAATGAAATCTGTACGTTGTCATCTGTAAGGTAATTGCTTGTCATCTACGAAATCAAGAACGTGAGTTCCTGCCACAATTAACAGTATTTATTAAATATACGAAACTAAGTTATTGGCTAAATAAATTGAGTGTTATTGATTAATGTACTCTAGTTATTCTCACAATTATTATTCAATCATTGTGACAATAACCAAATACATTCGTCAATGTCTAAAAGTTCGTTGAAACAACAAATTAAATTGTTGTGACAACGAAATACTATTCAGTAATCACTGTTAATCAATATTACGAACTAAATTTTTTTGAGTGTATGTATTTCCTATATACTAATACGATAAATTATGCCATAATCCCGGGCAATAATAATATAGGAAATACATAAATATAAAGATCATAATATGCATAAACAAATTTAAAAAAATTAAAAAAACCAAATAAACTGTAAAAAGAATTAAAAAATAAAAATTTAAAAAAATTAGGAAATACAAATAAAGCAATAACTATTTAATAGTTATTTATGATATTTGTAAGTGTTAAAAGTACACGTTTAAGGCACGCATGTGAAAATTTGCAGAATGAGCGAAAGCGAGTTCTGCAATTCACATGAGTGCCTTAAAAATGTACTTTTTAACACGCATATCATACAATATTTTTTCTACAAACGTAATTACAGGACAATATCTACAAAAACTTTTACTTGAACTTGACTGACATTCCAATTTTATATTTTTTTGACATTACATCAAAATTGCATATAGGTAGGTACGGTCAATACGAACTGCAGTGCCTTAAAAAAATTTTTTTAAAGCACTAGTGCCTTAAAGTAGCATTTTTAACGCTCGTATGGAGTGCTAAAAATTGCATTTTTAACACGGTTGTAGAAAAATATATTTTTCGGTCAATTATCTTTGCGGGCAATTGTTTATCTGTAAATTGTCTATTCGGGCAATTGTCCATTCGGGGAATTGTCCATTCGGGGAATTGCTTTCGGGGAATTGTCTTTCGGGAAATTGTTTTTGGGCAATAATTGTCCGGGACCCAAAAATTGTTTATGCTATGGCTATGACTATTCAAATTTGTGCATACACTCGTGATTTGTGACTCGTTCAAGCCATTTTAAATACATACCTAAATACCTAAATTTGCCTTTTCTCGTTCAAGAGGGTGATTTTGATGATTCTTTTTAAGAGGATGGGTACGTATTTTCGGCTTCAATGCTATTCAAATGGGGATTCATTTTTTTCGAATCCTGAGAAAACTAATAAGTATTTTTGAAAAATTTAAACGCAGAATGAAAGATTGCGTTATTGGCGAGGGCAGAAAGTCCCTGAAATATTCTATAATATTTATTTTAATAAGTTACAGGGGTGAAAAACTAAGAGAAAATTTAGTGTGATATTTAATTTAAAATATCTCATTCAAAATAAACTTTTTATTTATTCTAATGAACTTTCGGCCCTCGGTAATAATATAGTCTTTCATTCTGCGTTTACATTTTTCAAAAATATTTATTGGTTTTTCAGGATTCGAAAAAAATGAACACAATGTCCGTGGTAATATTTCCAAATCTATCTTTGTCATACAACGCACTCAGTCGAATAGAATATTGTCAGCATACCTACTTTCAGTCAGACAGTGACAATCAGTGACAATTTTAAATATCTGACATGGCATGAGGAATATTTTGAGTTGTTGATTAAATAATATTGATATATTATAGTGTATTTGATAAATAATTGATTTAAGACGTGAACTTAATAAAAAGTTATTTATTGTGTATTATTTGTGGAAGATCCAAGCAGAGAATACATCAGGATAATATATTCCGTGATCCAAGTATTTTGTTGTTGAAGATGTTCAAAATTGTAAGCGCTCCATAGTAATAATATAATATTAAAAAATCACTTAAACACTTTTCCTCTTTTCTCGATTGAGTATTAGTTTTTGTTGTACATATAAATTTATTACAATCACTGAATACATAGTTAGTGAAAAAATTATCACATTTATTAACTGAATTAATAATTTGCAATTATAAAAATAACAGTTATCCAAGAACATTCAAAAGCCAACTCTTTAAATTAATGATGAAATTTTCAAGTAGAATGACATTCTAGTAATGTTTACATATCCATACCAGTGTGAATTTTACTACACGTAATTTGCCGTGTAAAATCAGAAAAAGTAGGGATAACCGTAAATTATTTGCGAATTGTGTACCGATGGCCTTAAGAGGAAACAGTAGCGATCAACAGGTAGCAAAAACGCGTTCCAAGATTGCGGCTGTAATTTTGAATATTTTGTCGAGGTATTTGGCACACGTATTCGTAATATAATAAAGAATGGAGGTACAGAGCCCAATTTGAAAAATATATTAATATGTGAAAATTACTCTGTAATTAAATACAATATTAAAAAAACGAGCCTGTAGCGCCATTAAGAAGAACAAAAAAAAATGCACTTTCTTCAAATAAACTTTTTTATCCGATGCCTAGATTTTGTGTCATTTTGGAACTACTAAAATTTTTTATTTCATTAGTAGTTCCAAAATGACACAAAATCTAGGCATCGGATAAAAAAGTTGATTTGAAGAAAGTGTATTTTTTGTTCTTCTTAACGGCGGTATAGGCTCGTTTTTTTAATATTGTATTTAATTACAGAGTAATTGCCACATATTAATATATTTTTCAAATTGGGCTCTGTACCTCCATTCTTTATTATATTACGAAAGTTCTATCTATGTATGATCGAACAGTTCGTCGATGTATTCTGCCCAACTTTGTATTTTCTCATCGGTTGTCTATTCAGAAGTGCACCAGTGAGATTTTGTTTTCTTGCTCCAGACATTTCTATCATTTTCTTATGTAGGTTAAATAGATTGTATCTTTTTTGGAGGTCCTCGATCTCTTTGCATTTATGCTTCAGTGTTTTTGTTTTGTCAGCTTTATCAACTTCCTTATCTGGTGGTTAATCTCCTTATATTTATTGTTATCTTTGTTCTTATAAAGTCTCCGTTGTTCCATCATATTCAATCTCGTCGTTCATCCATTCCTCTTTTCTCCTTGTGGAAGACTTAACCCTTATCCGGGCAAGGTGGGTCCAACGGGCCCGAGACGCCAATTCTTTTATCATAAACTGAAAAAAATTTTATTAAATTTTATGCATTACTGAATTTGTTTAGAAGTATGTTTCCTTCAACATACTCATGAGCTATTCAAAATATTTTTTATCATTTTTGAAATTATTGCGTCGAAAGAATTTTGTTACGTAAAGGGGCAACACGGGCACGTTGGGCCCTATTTGTATTTATACCTAAAGTCTAAATCTTTGTTACAGATGTTAATCTAACAGTAGGTAATGTTTTTGTGGATTATCTAATAAACTTTTATGATTTCGGAAATTCAATAATAAAGTCTAAACGTATAACAAACAATGTGATGTGAACATCAAAGAGATGTTTATAATAGGTGTTATATCTATTCTACATGAATTTTAAAAACTGATAATCATTGTTGGAATGCAATAATATTGTTAGGTGGGTACCTATACATATTTTGAAATAAATAATGCATCTGCTATCAGACGTTTGATATAGATGTTAGTGTCGACAACTAAGCTCCTAAAATTATATTGAATTACAGTGAAACTAGATAGTGCGAATAAAATGTCCCGAAAACAACTGATCTATATTTTTTTTTCTATGGATGCTATACAATGTGCAACTTCTCTCACTACTTACATATATTTAAAACGAACAATTTCTCAGGCAGTGAGAAAAGTCGGCCATTGCAGTGAGATATATTTTTTCTCACGGGTTCACCGCCGGTTAACATACATATGATCGCCATTTCCATGGTAACATGCACAATACAAACACAGTTATTTTTGTCAAACAAAATGTATTCAAACTTGTCAAAACTTATCAAGGAGTACCTTTTAAGACTGTTCAACTGTAAATTATAATTTTAAATAAATAAAGTATATAACTATTAAGAATATTAAATACCTATGTGTATATATGTATTTTACTTCAATTTAGGCATATAATATACCTAAAAGCACCTAAATTATTTAATTTTGAAGTTAGAACTCTTAACAAAAATGCATCCATAGAAAAAGTACAGTGTACAACACGAGAGAAAATGACATATTTCTATCTCGCTTGATTTGCGGCACTCGCCTCGTGCCAACAAACTTCTGCGCTCGTGAGAAATATGTCTTTTTTCTCTCTTGTTGTACAATATACTATTTATTTTCATGGTTTGTTTTAACCTAATATCTTATATATAAAAATCTATTGCTGTGCGTTAGTCTCGCTAAAACTCGAGAATGTGTGGACCGATTTGGCTAATTTTGATGTTGAATTATTTGTGGAAGTTCAGGGAAGGTTTATACGGTTTTATATTGTCATTTTAGTAGCCACCAAAATTTTTACAGCTATATGTATAAAATGCTCTTTTTACAGTGTTTGTTGCCATACTCCTCCGAAACGACTTGACCGATTTTTATGAAAGTTTGCAAGTGTACTCGACCGGACCGGGAGTAGGTTTATGTCTATATTTTATACCTCTACGTCATAAGAGGGTTGCGTGTGACGTCATAACTCTCGCAATAAGGACGTGAAAAATACGAAATTAATTCGGTGTACTCCTTGCTAATTCAGAACAGAACCTTACTAAATTTTTTTTCTAGCTCAATCGGTGTCCAAAATACAATATCTTAAGCCTTAGAAATATTCTGAGGACAGAAGAAGAACGAGCAACAAATTTCATCGAAGAAAAGTGCAACTGTTTAACTTTTGGACTTAATTTGGGCAAAATATGAATTTCTTAATTTTTCGAAACTTTCAAAAAATATCTCTACCGAACTTTTCTGACGAACGGCAAGCAGAAGAAAAGTTCTGAGCACACGAAAAGATTTAATTATTTTTATTAGATTCTATTAATTTTTTTTTATTTTATTATTTTTTTAAATTTATTTATTATTTTTATTCAAGTTTATTCAGTTTTATTTATTTTTATTAACTTTTATTCAATTTTATGAAATTTTGTTTCATTTTATTTAATGATATTTAATTTTAATTTTATTTTATTTTTCAACACCTATATAGTTGGACAACCCCGAACCCAATTATAAATACAGGGTTGTTTTGAATGTAAATAAAATAAAGCTGTTATATTCATTATAAGAAAAACAAATTTAAGATTGCAACTATTGCACTGCAAACTTTTTCTAACTAAACTTTATTACTTCAAACATTATGTGTAATTCATTAAAAATAATAATAAAAACTCATTCACATCGAGCATTTTTTGTTTATTAATTACGAATTCCTTTTGTTTATTTTAAGTTTATTGTTTACAAAAGTTTGTTCTTATCTATTGAGGCAGTACGAAGTCTGCCGGGTCAGCTAGTTTAATAATAATTTAATTTGTCATATCAATTTGCTATTCTAGCTGGTGATAAGCTAATCTTGTGGCTTAGTCCCAACTAAAATAGTAAATTGATTGAAAAAGTATTAATTTGTTAAAGTAACATAATAATATTCTTCTGACTTATACGTTTTATTCATTTTGTAAAGATTTTTTTAACGGTACTTTATACATGAACTGCTATTTACCACAATCTTTTCTCAGAAGGGTTTTCACACAATAATGAAAGGCAACAACACCCTAATACTTTTCCAGGGTATGCGTAACATCAACCACTCTTTTCAAATAAAATGGCCTGGTAGATTTATAAAAATTTTATTTATTTATTTGGCTCCAAATGTTTATTAATTGTGAATAAATATTTTTTCTACAAAACTTTTCTTGCATGTCATTATTTTGTGCAAATTCTTCAGGTAGAACGCACCCTCGAGGTAGACCGCATACTATAGTAGAACCTTTTTTTAATCTAGACAATTTAAATTTAACTATAATAAAAAATCAAAAAAGAATATTAGAAATATATGGGTAAATATGAATAGTACATTCAAGAACAGTGGTGGGCCCAACAGACCCGAGTTGCCCGGTTACGTAAGTAAAATGTGTTGACCGGATAAGGGATAATATTTCTTTAAAAGCTTCTAGTGGGCAATGTTTTAGTCGATCCCAGTGCTCGTCAATATCATCATTTAAGTATACTCAGTTTTCTACAGTTCATATTCAGTTCGTGTTAAAGGCATTCTTTTACGTTGGGTTCTGTAAGCTTGCTTGTATCTATTGTTATATTTCTATTTGATATGAAAATTAAAATTTGATAATTATAAACAAAATTCAATTTAATATAAAATATTTTCAATTTTCTCAACCACGGGCATATAAATTTAGAACAACCTGTATACAACAAATTGTTATATTTAATTTTAAGAAGTGATTAAATAAGACTCAAGTGAAATCGATAATAGGTAATTATGTTTGTTCGCGGAAGGATCGATCATTAGCCGATGCTAAATAAGACTAAGTGGAAATAGAGAATAGGTCATTAAAATTTGTATATAGTAGAAAGTAATTTTAGAATGGGAATTAACTATTTTCTTTGAAATCCATTAAGCATATTTAGAAAGTTTAAAAATTGGTTTTGAGGAATACTGCGAATGAGAGTTGGTGGTGGAATTTTGTTTTGTGAATCTGGAAGGGATATTTAGAAAGTAGGGGAATGAATGACAAATAGAGATCAGAATGTTTTGAGCTGTCGAGAAGTGAAGTCGAGTAGTAGACGGTAGTGTACGGAGAGTGAGAAAGCCTGTGTAGTTCCGTGAGTGTGGAGTATCTATCGTAGAACGAGAGGTAGGCCAGGTTGAGAGTAAAAGAACCTCCTTGAGCCAAGAGTTCCCGGTAGCTGATTGCAGTTTCGAAAAAGGTAGAACACAGCATCACGACAGAAGCAGGAAACGAGAGCTATACGAGCTAGTTTCAGAGGAGAACATTACTGGAAGCCAGGACGAGGTTTGGATTGCAGCCAAGGATAGCAGGAAACGGGTCTTGTGTGAAGACATTCTCAGTGCACCAGAAAAAGGTCAGTCTCATTTGTTTGGACATGAATGTATGGGTTTTTTCGTAGTAAATACCACATTTAAAATTGAAGAAACATAATCAATAATATCAGAAAAGCTTCATCAAACTTAAATAGAATTGTTGCTAATAAATCATAATAGTTAAATGTTAATAAAAACTTTCAATTGGAAATCAAAAGAAAATAAGATTCCCATGTGTAAATGTTATGTTTAAGAAAAATAAGATATAGCAAATATTAAGCAGTGATTGCCATTTAAATAAAATAAACAATATTTTGATTACAATTGTAACCCATATGTGTTATTATTTTACTCTTTTCTTTCCTATCCCGATTAGGAACCATTAAGAAATACTTAGAAGCCACGTATGTAAGTAATTAATTTTATAAAAAGCCCTGAGATTGAAAACATATTGATATGTGATCTGGTAAATTAATTAGATTATTATTAATGCATTGATTAAATTAAATGACATATAAAAATATTATCTCATATCAATAATCAAGATCACAACACTATTTTAGCAATTTTCTGATGTCTTTTAATATTTATAAAAGTGAGTGTAATTTTGGCATCAAGAGGGTTGTAATCTGTGGCCACGACTGCTCCGGGATATGTTTTCACGGCTTTAACAGCCGGTATCTTTCGTTTATTATAATGTAGTCTCTATCTGGTTCCTAACTACTTTCTCCGATGAATCTGTGGGCAATCGCCATGTATATATAATATAGTCGTCTGTTGGGTAGCTTGAAAACTGTATTTGTAATAATTAAGACCCGTGTTGAGCTGCCCCCCCCCCCACTTGCAAAAATTAAAAAACAAATAGCCCTGAATTATGAGCTATTTATGAGCTTTCATATTCCGCAAACTAAAAATTTTGAGCTCGTTCCACTGAGCAGGAATTTAATACTTTAGTCTTTAGTGGGTTCAGATTCAAAAATAGGAATATTGAATCGGTTTCTGCAGCAGAATTACGAGCTATTTATGAGCTCTTGAAATTAGATAGTTTCGATTTTTGAGCTCATCCCCTTCACCCCCAAAACAACCCTTTAATTGATTTAACTTAAGAGAAAAATGCTGAGAAAACTTAAAATATATCGTATTGCGGATATAATTCCTATAGAAGGTTAATTCCTTAGATTCCCTAAGAATAAACTATTAAATCACGTGCATTTCGATTATTAAGCTACAACCCCTTCGCAAGAAAACCACCCTATCTTCCCGTCTTAAGAGAAAGTTGTACTTAAAATGCATTAAATTAATTATTTGGCGACTACATATCATTTAATAATTTATAAGCTCCCAAATTACGCGCACTTAGATCAGTAAATTGCAATTTATTTTGTATAGTGTAGTCACTCAAGGTAAAAATCAACGATTACCTTCAATTTCGGTGAACCTTCATCAATTTTCACGAAAATTGGTCAGTGGTTAGAGGATACCTCAAGAAACAAAGGTGACATGGTACCACCTTTCGGCTTTACCCTGAGGGTGGATACCGCCCCTTCTCGGGGGTGAAAATTATTTTATAAAAAATAACTGCACAAATCTATAAAATAAGAAATTATAAGCAAAATTTATTTTATAAAGTTATTAAAATAAGTCAATACTTTTTAAGTTATTAATGATCAAAGATTTTAATTATTCGTGAAAAAATGCATGTTTTGAAGCTGTTTTTCGTAAATCACTGAAAAACTGTAAGTTTTTACAAAAAAGTTAATAGTAGTTTAATTCGTATAGCTTATATTCTAAGAATAAACTCTTAAATCACGGGCCTTTCGATTATTGAGCTACAACCCATTCGCAAGAAAACCATCCGATATTCCCGGCTTAAGAGAGAGTTGTACTTAAAATAATTTAAATTAATTATTTGGCGACTACATATCGTTTAATAATTTATGAGCTTGCAAAATATACTCATCTCAATTAATGAATTGCCATTTTCTTTCTATAGTGCAGTCACTGAAGGTAAAAATCAACTATGACCTTCGATTTCGGTAAATCTTCATTCATTTTCACGAAAATTGGTAAGCGGATAGTGAGATCGGACGAGCTTCAGTCGCGGACCAATCAGCGTAGAGAGAACATGTCCCACAAATTGTTCGAAACGCGATTGGTCCAACCACTTGGAAAATCCACTCTCCTACGTCATAATCCTTAGAACAAAGGAAAATATGGATATAAAAGGAGGTGGATTTTCCATCAAAAATCAGTTCGAGCTGTACCTCGTAATCGAAGACTCCTAGGTTCGGTACTTGTTTACCCACCTAGAATCTGACTTTTATTTCTTTTACCTACTGCTATTTGTGTATATTGCAGAGAAACGAAACTCTGCCATTTATTTGAATATTTGATGTTTCTTGATATATAATATTTACTTGTATATTTTTGTGTACTGTTTCCAGCGGAATCTCTGCTTGCCAGACCACGCGCTAGAAACATACCCCATTTATTTGCCATTTTATAGTTGCAATACTTTATATTTTTTTTTCTTGCTGAAAAATAGTGTCTAGTGATATTCCTCCCGTAGGTCAAACACTTGGAGCTATTTTTCCCATTTTTACCTGTGCATTCTTTGTGGTTTAATTTTATTTCGAAAATACGGCCCAGGTGCTCTTCCTTCCGTAAGTTAAGGAACCTCTTGGCCTATTTTCACATTTTCACCTTCTACTGTTTGATCTACTGTTTGATTTCGAGAATACGGTCAGGTGTCTTTCCTTCCGTAAGTTAAGGAACCACCTCCGCTTATTCTCGCATTTATCTTTTCATATTTCCATGCTGTTCTCTTTTAGGGTCCGTGTTTCCGAATGTAAGAAACTGTTTTGACTTGTTCTTATCAGAACTAACCAAAACTCCTCCTATATGCCCTGCCCAGCTTCCTTTTCAGGCATTGTTCATTTTTAATATAAAAGATCAAACAGTATAAAATTTAACCTTTCGTTTTATATTTACGATATATATATTTCTGTGCCAGGTATTCCTTCCGTAAGTTAAGGAATCACACAATACCTTTTCTTTTTTTTTTTTTTTTTTTTTTTTTGATTATCATTGCTTACCATTACATAAACACGCTCCAGTGGTATTCTTGCCGCAGCAAGTCACGCATCCGAGCTGTTTATTACTTTCTGTGGACTTTCTCTGCAACTCAGGTGATATTTCCACTCTGTGGATCAGACACCCGAGCTCACAGCAATTCCAGGTCTGCGACATTTCCCTACGGGATCAAACGCTCACTTGTATTACCATTTCTTGTGTCAGACGCCGTCTGTACACACGAGAACCTGAAATATTCGTCTAATTTGTTCGATAACGAATCATGGACACTCGTAATGTTACTAGGTCCAACGACGAGGATCCTACTAAGTCGGAAGAGGTTCAAAACGACGAAATGGACACATCCAGCCTCACTCCGCGACATGGCGCCCAACTACAAAATAACGAACCAACGACCCAACCGGAGCTAGCCCAACCTATACCCACTCAACAACCAACTACGGACTCCAAGAACCCATCCACAAGCCACACCGGACCCTCTGAATGGATGACCACATTTCTGCAAGCCTTGACATACTTCTCCGCTGCCCAGACCACCAAAGAACCAGCCAAACCTCCTAGGATATGGACATCCAAACCACCTAGATTTGAGGGACGCGAAACAGAAATTCCAAAACAATTTCTACAAAAAGCGGAAGACTTCCTAACAAAATTCGAAGTTAACAAGGACGACTGGGTGGACTATCTAACGGCCAATTCACTTCACGGCGAAGCAAAATCTTGGGCAGAGAGTCACAATTCAGCCGAGATAGGCTATCAGACCTTCAGGACTCGATTTTTGGAAAAATTTGACGACCCAGCACTTCTATCCGCCCTCACGGTGAAATTGTACGGCCAAATACAAAGAAGCGAATCTGCCGAAGACTTCATTGCCAGAAAAGCCGCCCTTTTCAAGAGACTATTACCAGACATCCCGGAGGCTCAAAGATGCAGAGTGATAGCAAACCAACTCCACCCACAAATCAGAATTTGCCTGAGACTCGGGATGCCGACAACCGAGGACAGCCTTAGGGTGATAGCCAAAGAAATGGAAAGCGACGCTCAATACCTGCGACCCAGGAGACAAGAAGACCAAACACCTCGCCAATCGGAAACCATTCAAGACTGGCGAAACAGAAATCCACAAAGGCAGAGGCAGAACCGACAACCCCAACAAGAACAGCCGGAAAACTCCAACAGGGGCACCAACTAACCCCTGTTGACGAACTGGTGCCCCAACTGAATCCCATCCACCAACGGTCGATGACGGCAGGGCTCCCAAACCTCGATGGAAGGATCAATGACAGCAAAGTGAAGGTTTTGATCGACACCGGAGCATCTGGGAACTTCATACACCAGAGTCTGATCCAGAGGGGAGACCTGCAGATTCGACCCGGAACGATTCAGCTGGCATGCACGGACAGCACGTCCCACAGCCCAGGGACTGCAGATGTCGAAATTTCACTGGACAACTTCTCCACAACCGTACGATGCACAGTGTTGGAGAACTTAAACCACGACGTTGTACTTGGAATGCCATGGTTAGAACAAGAAGAGGCCAATGTAGACATACCCCGTAAATGTTTACACGTAGGCACCACCAGACGAACCACTATCTACTGGAGGAACCAAGGCAAACCACACCCCAAAACTCAAACATTAGAGGCACACCAGGCTCCTACCTTCGCCTCCGAAACAATCAAACAAATGATTCAACAGTACAACGATGTTTTCGACGACCGTCTACGCCAGCCGACCACAAAAGCTACCGAAATGACAATCGAACTAACAGACACACGACCAATCAACATCAAACCCTACAAGTATTCCACGCAGAAGAAGAGGATAATGTTCCAAGAGGTGAAAGAGATGCTCACAGCAGGAGTCATCAGACCAAGCAAATCACCATACAATAGCCCGGTGGTTATTGTAACCAAGAAGGATGGCACACCCCGTTTCTGCGTGGATTACAGAAAACTCAACGAAATCACAATCGACGAGGCCTCCAGTATGCCGCCAATACACGATAGCATCAAAGAAATCGGCACAGCCAAGATCTTCTCCACACTGGATTTAAAAAGCGGGTTCTGGCAGATACCACTTCACGAGGACTCCAGCCCTAAAACCGCTTTTAGCCTGCCAGACGGATCATCTTACGAGTTCTCAGTGATGCCCTTCGGACTTAAGAATGGACCAGCCGTCTTTCAAAAACTAGTGACAACAGTCTTCGCCGGATACATCGATGAATTCATAAAAGTTTACATGGACGATATTATCATTTTTTCCGAAGACTGGACACAACACCAAAAACATCTCCACTTGGTGTTAGAAAGACTACGAACACACGGACTATGGGCATCACTGAAGAAGTGCAGATTCGCAGCAGACGAATTGGAATACCTAGGGCATAAGATCACATCAACACACACTCAACCCCTGGAAAAACACGTGGAGAAGATTAAAGGCTTCAACACCCCCAAGACGCTAAGACAGCTGAGGAGCTTCCTGGGAACAGCAAACTGGCTAAGAGATTTTATCCCTCGATTCGCAGAGACAGTAACACCCCTCACCGATCTCACCGCAGGCAATAGGAGATTGCTAAGATGGAACGAGAAAGCCGAAACAGCGTTTAAGGAGATCAAAGAAGCAATCGAGGGCCAACTACATCTGAAACGACCAGACGCCTCCAGACCATTCAGCCTCCAGACGGACGCCTCCGACATAGGTATGGGAGCAGTGCTGTTCCAAGGAAATCCAGAGAACAAAGACGTCATCGCCTACGCCTCCACAAAACTTCGGCCAGCAGAAAAACGTTATCATATTAACGAAAAGGAATGCCTCGCACTGGTATGGGCACTGAAAAAATACAAACATTTTCTACAAGACCAACACTTCACGCTATACACCGACAGCCAAGCACTCATATGGCTCAACAGGTTCAAGGAAGACAAAGCAAAGCTGTCCAGATGGGCCTTATTACTACAAGAATTCAACTTCACAATACAACACATCCCAGGCAAAGAAAATGAGCTCCCAGACCATCTTTCGAGAAACCCAGTAGAAAACAGAGAAGAAGACGAAAACCAAGACGAGGAAGTTAACCGATTAAGCTGGCCCACAAAACAAGCCATCGAAGAAGACACATTCCCACTACTCTGCATGCTGGAAGATGTGGAAGAGGGCGAAAACAATCCAATACTAGACGATCTCACAAACCTGCCACTACAGGACAAGATAAGGAGAAGCCACCTGGTCCACCACGGGATGAGACGATTCCGAAGACGGTACCAAGAAATCTCCGACAGAGGTCCAAGAAGCGAGGTAGAAGAAAGCCTTCTACGGGAATTCACCATAGTAGAAAACGCAGCCTACTACAAACAAGACGAAAACACAAGAGTACTGGTCGTGCCACAGTCACTCCGAACACAAGTCCTGAAAGCATACCACGACTCAGACGAGGCCAACCACCCAGGACGAGACGAGACCATCCGGGCGATCAAGAGGTTCTATTACTGGCCAACACTATCCAAAGATGTCCGGAACTACGTTCGATCCTGCACGACATGTGCCTCCATAAAACGAGCACCAACACAACCCACAGCACCAATCGTAGCAAGAGAGCCCCGCCAGCCATGGGAGAGGGTCTCCTTTGACGTATTAGGACCATATCCAGCTGCCCGAGGGACACGCAACAGATACATCTTCCTGGCCACGGATTGCCTAAGCAGTTGGGTGGAGTACCGCTGTGTCCAAACAACCAAAAGCAGACAAATCATCTCGTTCCTCCAAGACGAAATATGCAGCCGCTGGGGGAAACCAACCACCATCATCACAGACAACGGGCCCCAATTCCGGACGGATGCCTGGGAGAGATTCCTGAGGAGAAACAACATTCAAGCCGAATTCAGCCCCATTTATCACCAACGAGCCAACCCGGTGGAAAGAAGAGCCCAGGAACTGAAAAAGGGACTACGTGCCAGGGTCAAATCTCCAGACGACCCCCGATGGGACACCTACCTACCCGACATCATCTTCAGCCTGAGAACCAGGAGGAACGAGGCCACCAAAGAAACACCAGCAGAATTATTGCTAGGATACCTTCCCAGACGCTCGGAAGAGAGCGAAAAGGAAATCAGAGAGGCCAACACCGCAGCCAGACGGCAAGCACGAGTAGAACAAGCAGTCCGAAGAGCCACGGTGTACGCCAGGAACCTATATCCTGACAACCCAAACGAACCACCCCCCAGACGCTACATCCAAGGAGAGCAAGTTAGAATCAGAAACCACCACAAGGGAAATTTTGGACCTACATGGACAGGACCACACACAATCCTGAAGGTCCTCGGCAACAACACCTACGAGGTTCACCGTGACCAGGATGTAAATCGTACCATCCATGGAGATGACATTAGACCTGCCCTTCCACCTAGAGACGAAGAATTGAAACAAGAAGACTAAAACAAATTCAAAATATAAACTTTGTAAAAAAATATATTTATCACAGTTAATATAACCTTTTTACCACACCTAGGGTCTTCGAAGGGGGGGGGATGAGATCGGACGAGCTTCAGTCGCGGACCAATCAGCGTAGAGAGAACATGTCCCACAAATTGTTCGAAACGCGATTGGTCCAACCACTTGGAAAATCCACTCTCCTACGTCATAATCCTTAGAACAAAGGAAAATATGGATATAAAAGGAGGTGGATTTTCCATCAAAAATCAGTTCGAGCTGTACCTCGTAATCGAAGACTCCTAGGTTCGGTACTTGTTTACCCACCTAGAATCTGACTTTTATTTCTTTTACCTATTGCTATTTGTGTATATTGCAGAGAAACGAAACTCTGCCATTTATTTGAATATTTGATGTTTCTTGATATATAATATTTACTTGTATATTTTTGTGTACTGTTTCCAGCGGAATCTCTGCTTGCCAGACCACGCGCTAGAAACATACCCCATTTATTTGCCATTTTATAGTTGCAATACTTTATATTTTTTTTTCTTGCTGAAAAATAGTGTCTAGTGATATTCCTCCCGTAGGTCAAACACTTGGAGCTATTTTTCCCATTTTTACCTGTGCATTCTTTGTGGTTTAATTTTATTTCGAAAATACGGCCCAGGTGCTCTTCCTTCCGTAAGTTAAGGAACCTCTTGGCCTATTTTCACATTTTCACCTTCTACTGTTTGATCTACTGTTTGATTTCGAGAATACGGTCAGGTGTCTTTCCTTCCGTAAGTTAAGGAACCACCTCCGCTTATTCTCGCATTTATCTTTTCATATTTCCATGCTGTTCTCTTTTAGGGTCCGTGTTTCCGAATGTAAGAAACTGTTTTGACTTGTTCTTATCAGAACTAACCAAAACTCCTCCTATATGCCCTGCCCAGCTTCCTTTTCAGGCATTGTTCATTTTTAATATAAAAGATCAAACAGTATAAAATTTAACCTTTCGTTTTATATTTACGATATATATATTTCTGTGCCAGGTATTCCTTCCGTAAGTTAAGGAATCACACAATACCTTTTCTTTTTTTTTTTTTTTTTTTTTTTTTGATTATCATTGCTTACCATTACATAAACACGCTCCAGTGGTATTCTTGCCGCAGCAAGTCACGCATCCGAGCTGTTTATTACTTTCTGTGGACTTTCTCTGCAACTCAGGTGATATTTCCACTCTGTGGATCAGACACCCGAGCTCACAGCAATTCCAGGTCTGCGACATTTCCCTACGGGATCAAACGCTCACTTGTATTACCATTTCTTGTGTCAGACGCCGTCTGTACACACGAGAACCTGAAATATTCGTCTAATTTGTTCGATAACGAATCATGGACACTCGTAATGTTACTAGGTCCAACGACGAGGATCCTACTAAGTCGGAAGAGGTTCAAAACGACGAAATGGACACATCCAGCCTCACTCCGCGACAATAGAGGATATCTCAAGAAACAAAATTAACAATAACAACTTAGCCGGGGTATATGTCACCCCTTCTCGGGGGTGAAAATTACTTAATTAAAAATAACCCCACAAATCAAGAGAGGGACAAATTCTAAGCAAAATTTGTTATATAATGTTATTAAAATAAATCAACCCTTTTTGAGTTATTAAAGATCAAATATTTTAATTTTTGTGAAAGAAAATGCATGCTTTAAAGCGATTTTTCATAAATAACTTAAAAACTGTAAGTTTTTACAAAAAAGTTTTCATCACTAAAATTGAAGCTAATAAAAAATATAATAAATTGCTGACTTGAAAAACCCTTTAATGTAAATTTAAAGTAAGTTATAGGTAATTAAATGTATAGTTTTTTCTGCGACTATTCAAATCTAAGTATTCAAGCTTAAATAACGGTTCTATCAAAGGTAAGTCAAATTCTATCGGTTTTGATTATTTGCATTGCTAAAAATTGAGTTTTTATTTGTTAAACAAAGCCATAAACACATAGTGTTTCCCGTGCCCAATGCATGCGTTTTAATGTACGTAATCTACGTATAAATTGTCTACTGCGCTCCTACTCGTTCGATTTCAAATGGGAAATGCATTGAAAACATAATTCAATCACTATGTGTTTATAGCTTTGTTTAACAATAAAAAAAGAATGTGTGTGTACTTTGTACGCACGTAAGAAGTTATACTTCTATTACATATTATGTGATTTTAACGAAATTGATATAATGTACTTTAAACAGTTTATTTATATTTTATTTAAATATTAAACTAATTTTAATACTTACTACTTTCCAAAAATTTTTATTAAGACAATACCAAAAATTTAAAAAAATAAAAGAATAAAACCCACACAAACACATTGAAAAATGCCACAAAGAAAAAATGATTTCTGAACGATAATAATTGTTGGCAAAAATTTTAAATACGCATTTTCTGAAAAAAAATTTATATAATAAATATACTTACAATCATAAAATGCATAAAAAAATAAAAACTTGCATCGGGATTCGAACCCGCGAATTTGGGGACGCTTTGATTCGTAATCGAAGCCTAGACTCACTCATCCAATTACTCATTATTTGTCATGTGGAAAAATAGGTCAACTGAACGTTTTACTGTTTGACAGTTATTCTGAATTTAAATCAAATTATGTAGTTTGATTTTTGTGGAAGAAAATATTAAAATATAACAAAACAGTAAGAAAATATAGATGAAGATTGGTAGAACTTTTGTTGGTAATCAAATTAAGCATGTAAATCAAAGCATTACATACCTACTAGATAAATAAATCTACGCCAAAAAATCATAATTTAAAAATAAAAATCGGACCTAATTTCGGATTTCTCTCTAAAATCCCCATTCTTGAGAAAATAAATTTATTCCAACCTAATCCAAATGTATAATTACAATATGATTATAATAAAAACTATTTACCAAATTCGAATGAGTCCTTGTTCAAAATAGTCCAAAAGTCCAAAAATATATATGAAAACTATTTAAAAAGGCAGTATAACTATTAACTAACTTTTGTTTGTTGTTTCTTTTCACACAAATTTCAAAACGCAACAACCATAAATAATCAAACCACAGCTTTGCCACAACCGACATATTGAATAATTTTTGACATGTCATTTGAACATCCAATCAGAACAAAGTTATAATGCGCATGCGCCGGGATCGTAGGTTTTAACATATAAAAATTCAACCTCATATCGCGCGTAAAGAAGTATAACTTCAAAAATTAATTTTTAACAATGAAAGTAATCAAAACCGATAGAATTTGACTTGAACTTTCAAATTCGGTAACCAGAATTGCTATTTTATATTTCAATCAAAAGTTATTCGGGTTCAAAAATTGCAATTTTTCGATTTTTTGAAAATTCAACCGCGTTTATGTCGAAAACTATGCATCCTACGGAAAAACTTGTAAAAACATTTTTTGCTTAGAATGACCCAAAAAATACAAAACAATGTTTTGTTTTGCGAGAAATCGCTGTTATGTGATTCCTCAAGTTCTTTGTTTATAACAATCTTAGCGACATCCGGATCGACTGTTACCCAAAAAATTCGTGTTCTACGGGTCAAAGTACATAAAAAAGACTTGGGTAAGTCCATCTTAATTATGGAGGCCGTTGTGCCCCCACTCTCGACAGGACTATGTATACTTTATAAGATGCTATCAACTTTTTCTTGAGCTCATTTTTGATAGGTATTTCTAAGTACTTTGACAAGTATTTAGTACCTAAGTGTTATAAAATGATCTCTTTCCCGTTATTTAAGCTTGAATCCTTAGATTTGAACAGTCGCAGAAAAAAATTTACATTTAATTACCAATAACTTACTTTTAAATTAACATTAAAGGGTTTTTCAAGTAAGCAATTTATTATATTTTTTATTAGCTTCAATTTTATGATGAAGACTTTTTTGTAAAAACTTACAGTTTTTGAGTTATTTATGAAAAATCACTTTAAAGCATGTATTTTCTTTCAGAAAAATTAAAATATTTGATCTTTAATAATGCAAAAAGTATTGATTTATTTTAATAACATTATATAACAAATTTTGCTTAGAATTTGTCCCGTACTCGATTTGTGGGGTTATTTTTAATAAAGTAATTTTCACCCCCGAGAAGGGGTGACATATACCCCTGGCTAAAACCGCAAGTTGTTATTGTCAAGGGATGGTTTTCTTGCGAAGGGGTTGTAGCTCTATATAATCGAAAGGCGCGTGATTTAAGAGTTTATTCTTAGAATATAAGCTATACGAATTAAACTACTATACCCTATTCCACGAACATACGCCTGTTTTGGATTACTTCGACAACGAATATTTTACTGTGCAAAATACGAAGAACGAAAGTAAATTGCAAATTACATTGTTGTTTATTGGAATAATTATTAGCGCCATTTACTTTCGTACTTCTTATGTTGCACAGTAAAATATTCGTTGTCGAAGTAATCCAAAACAGGCGTATGTTCGTGGAATGGCCCATATTAACTTTTTTGTAAAAACTTACAGCTTTTCAGTGATTTACGAAAAACCGCTTTAAAACATGCATTTTTTTCACGAATAATTAAAATCTTTGATCTTTAATAACTTAAAAAGTATTGACTTATTTTAATAACTTTATATAATAAATTTTGCTTTTAATTTGTTCTTTTATAGATTTGTGCAGTTATTTTTTATAAAATAATTTTCACTCCCGAGAAGGGGCGGTATCTACCCTCAAGGTAAAGGCGCAAGGTGGTACCATGTCACTTTCGTTTCTTGAGGTATCCTCTAACCACTGACCAATTTTCGTGAAAATCGATGAAGGTTCACCGAAATTGAAGTTAATCGTTGATTTTTACCTTCAGTGACTGCACCATACAAAATAAATTGCAATTTACTGATCTAAATGCGCGTAATTTGGGAGCTTATAAATTATTAAATGATATGTGGTTGCCAAATAATTAATTTAATGCATTTTAAGTACAACTTTCTCTTAAGCCGGGAAGATAGGGTGGTTTTCTTGCGAAGGGGTTGTAGCTCAATAATCGAAATGCACGTGATTTAATAGTTTATTCTTAGAGTATATAAGCTATAGGAATTATATCCGCAATACGATATATTTTAAGTTTTCTCAGCATTTTTCTCTTAAGTTAAATCAATCTAAGGGTTGTTTGGGGGTGAATGGGATGAGCTCAAAAATCGGAACTATATAATTTCAAGAGCTCATAATTAGCTCGTAATTCTGCCGCAAAAACCGATTCAATATTCCTATTTTTCAGTAGTGGGGGGGGGGGCTGACTCAGCCCCCCTACTAAAGTATAAAATTTCTGCTCAGTGGAACGAGCTCAAAATTTTTAGTTTGCGGAATATGAAATAAATGAGGGCTATTTGTTTTTTAATTTTTTAATTTTTCCAAGTGGGGGGGGGGCAGCTCAACACGGGTATAATTAAGTTCTGCTCTTGGCAAAATTGTAATAGACGATCCCCTCTATCATTGCGATTTCCTAGACCATATTTTCCTACACACTTTCCGCTTTGCCCCTTTCCAATTTTTGCATTAAAATCACCAAGGACTATAGTGTTTTCTCTAGTTTTTTCTTTTTTCATTGCTTCTTCGATATGCTGGTAAAATAATAATAATAATAATACTTATAGATAGGTATGCCTTATAAATCGAAAAATAGTACTACTTACATACTAGGTATTAAAAAAGACACGTTGTTTCGTGAAAAAATCAAAAAGCGGAAAGAAAATACACGTAGGTAATTATCTGCCTAAGATACAACTTCCACAAAATTCGTGCTTTCTATTTTTTTTATTATTGTTAGTGTTAAGAGATTTTAATTTCTTAGGGTTTTCATACGAACAGTGGGCATTATGGACTCGACTGTAACCCTTAGGCCCCGTTCTCACAAGCGCTTAACGCGCGTTTTGATAACGTCCGATTTCAACTACATACATTTTACTTGAGACCGTCCACATGCTAAAGCGCGTTTTAGGTCATTAAAACGCACGTTGGCATGTGAACGGCCTCAAATAAAATGTATGTAGTTGTAATCGCGCGTTATCAAAACGCGCGTTAAGCGCCTCTCATGTGAAGGAGCTCTTAATCCTATTTAAAGATTGGCATTTGTACTGAGCTACCAGTTGCAAACAAATAGACTAAGAGAAATAATATTTTAATACTTTATTTAGATGGTTGAATTTTTAAAACCTAACCACAGAAAATCTTGATTTCGTTGCCCAGCGGTGTAAATTTAAAAAATTGTGCTTATAAATTGTTAAAGCCGGAAATTCAGGATGCAACCAGTAAGCAGTTTCTTTTGACGAAAAGTCTTAGATTTAAAATATTGTTTAATATTTTATTTCAATTGAGGCCATCGGAATCAAAACCTACTAAATCCTAAATTTTTCGTTCTGCTAAATCCAAACTAAAAGTACAAATTTCTGAAGATGTAAGGGGCGTGCAGAAAAATTACAAATTAGTGTGCCATTTTATGATATTTATTGATGCCCCTTTGACTGAGAAATGCCGGATACTTTTTGGAAAATTTATATTTTTAATGCTTTTTGTGTCCTCCTCCTTACAAAATTTCAAAACATGGAACTAGCAGATTTTGATTCTATAGGCCTCAATTATTTTAACTGTTTTATTACACTGTAACTTTGTATCTGAGGCTTTTCGTCTTCCTTGTTTTTTAAAAAAATAATTTTAATTCATTTTTAGGTATTTTATATCAATCAATACTTGATATTCAAAAGTATGAAAGTGCAGAACCGTTACCACCGGATCCAGAAGTACACGAGTATGGTCCTCCTAAAGTATCGCCCAGTGTTTCTTCAGATTCGCCGTTTGTTCACTATCACCTTCAACAAGCTGTTTCACAATCGTCTTTACATTACACTGGTTGGTTAGGATCTCAGGAAGCTAAATCTACTAGTCATATTTTTGGCTTACAAGGTAACACACAATTTATTTTGAATTTTATACTTTGGAAGTTATTTTAATTAAGTATTGAAATTTGGCCAAAAAATTATTTTTATTTCCTTATATTGCTAAAAAACATCGTGTGTCAAATTCCTTGTAACGCGTTGCATTTCCACCAAACAACAAAAAAATACGGACTAATTGAAACTTTAAATAATAAATCTACTAATTTTCATAACAAACCAGACATTCTTTGACTGTTAACAATTTGACATCTATTAAATTATTAATTTCTCATAACCTACTTTAGGCTTGTCTATTAAACTAGGCAGAAAATGAGGATTTATTGATGAAAAACATGGCTAGTTGTTAACGTACCTTACTTTTTTATTATCCAACAGAAACAAATGAATCAAAAAAGAACATATTAATAAAGCCTAAGGCTACAAGCTACAATTGAGTTTTAATTTCAATACTTTATAATACTAGAATATTTCACAAGGTGTTACAAACTTTAAGGAAAAATCACAGTATGAATTTGAGAATAAAGAATCACAAGAATAAAATGACTTTTACCTGTTTAGAAACAATATTATTACATCGATTTTCGTGAATAATAAGGCTATAACGTACTAAAAAAATCACTTAACCCGGCACCTGCCACGTGGGGTGCTACCAGCACCCCATAACATATTTTTATCAAATATTTGGTATTTCAAGTTTAGTAACCGAGCTGTGCGTCATAGTAGCTTTCTATAATATTATAATATAGCATATATGTGTTAGTGTTTGAAGTGGTTATTTAGTGTCATTCTGAACTTATAGCTGTAAAGTCGAATTGGGGTGTCATCATCTGGCACTTTAGGTTTTAATTTTTTTTTTGTATTTTTGATAAACAGGTCAAATTTACATTTTTTATTGAAATAACTGATTCAAATTATTAATATAGACTCTATACTCAGTAAATCTTAATTTTTTTAGATATTTTACTTGACTTCATTTATTATGGCTTGGTACTTGCTAATTTGCTTATAACACCTTTTTCATTTTATTTTTTAACTTTTATAACATATTAGTTTCTAATAAGTTAATAAAACATGTTTATTTATATTCTTGTGTTACTCAACACATTATTTTGTTTTTTAAACAAGTAGATCACAGAAAATTTTTAAGGGGTGCTGTGAGTACCCCACGTGGCAGTTGGCGCCTTGCAAAGCCACGTGGCAGGTGCCGGGTTAAATCAGACAACAGGTTTAGGAAATTCGAGATATCTAACATGTCCCATTTTTAAGGTGTTCCGTTAATTTTGCCGCTGTATGTATGTATATAGTTCCTAGCTGGCCAGACAAATGTTATATTAGGTCAAAAAATCAATAGAATCTAGACAGTTTTTGGAAACCCATACTGCGAACTCAGTAATCAACGTGAAGACAAAACCAGCTGCAGAATGTGGTACGCAGAAATATTAGAGAAACATTAGAAAAACGCTGACCTACCAGTGACTAACGGAGACTCTGACCAAACGTGGAATACACAAAGAATTGGATCACTGAAGTCATCAAAAATACAAACCTCAAAGCAAAAAAAAGTTAGGAAAAACTTTGTGGAAGAAAGACGAAAACTTAAAAATTGCACATCAAATTCAATACAAAAGAAATAGGTAGGCACTATAAATAAAACTATAAAATAGTAAATAGTTGTTCAGAAGGGACAAAAACAGTTCTATTTTATTGGAAACCAACATTTTATGGTTATATAGAGCAGTGGCGGCTCGTGGCCTTGGAGACAGGGTCGGCAAGGTTTTTTGTCTCATATAGGTATACCATCAAACTAAAAGGCTTAAATCATCATGGGAGATTTTGTTGTTTTTTGTTTTTTTTTTTATTTGATGTACTTGACATTCTCTCTTGTTTCATGGTGTTTCGACCATACGTGTTGATTCTTTTGAGACAAGATAAATCCCGTTTATTTGAGGCAGAAATTGGTGGTAGTGGTGATAAGATAATTGATGAACAGTTTGTTATAATGAATTGCAGTACTTACTACATAGAATTATTCATACATATTTTGTAACTTATCCCACTGTCTGAAAATATTTGGATCGGCATAATTTTTAAGTACCTAACTTGTTATAATAAATATCTTGGAAATTCTTTGGAAAAGAGGTCAAAAATTTGCAAATCTTCAAAATTTGAAAAACGAGTATCTATTTGCATATATTAGTAGGTATCCAAAATTTCAAGATATACCTATTCGTTTTTCGAGATATGTATCATGTTGTTGTCTCTTTTGGAATGGTTCAGAAATATCAAGCGAGTCCAAAATGTCACTGCGTATATATTGAAAACTACTATCATTACAAAAATCTCTGAGATTTTGCACCAGCTGTCGTATTCTATTTTCTGAATAAATAATGTCAGTTGACTGATTTTGAACAATAATGAATATCTTGGGCAAACTCTGTCTTAAAAATATTTAAAAGAATTTAAATATAAAAGAAAGTTCTCAAATCGATTGCTTTACGGATCGAGGTATCGCCAATTTCAAAATCAAAATAAAAATCAATAATAAAATCAATAATAAAATCAAAAATTTCCAAAAGCTGTTCACGAAAATCTGCTACAGATACTAAAACTACCAGAGATAATCTGCTTAGATAAAACTAACCGAGATTTAAAATTTCATCGCGTCTGACAAACTGTTCGCTTTTTTTTTTCGAAACAAATTTGTTCTAAAGCAGTAATCCGTTTAGGTGAGCTAAACTGGCAAGAAAAGACGATATTCTTTATTTTTTTACACGTATCATGCAAAACTAAATTCATTATATGCGCATAATAGTGAGTAAATAAAGCTTGTGATGCAATATGTAGTTTTAACTTTTGCCTGGAAACCATGCAATTCACCACACATCACAGCAACGCCGTCATAAGATTGCCCCAGTTTGCCCTACCAATTTATTTTTGATATCAAAAAATTTTAAAAAATTCTTTAAAACATCAAAAATATATTCTGCCTTATTGCTTTTACTCACGTTCCTAAAACCTAAAAACCTCTCATAAATATTACCACGTAACGACGTAACGCGTATCGAACAACAATAATTGATAATTGTGAATGACATGATAATCAGAAGTTTCATCTACTTCCAGCGAAAAGCAAATGGTTTTCTAAATCTCAGATTCAATAACGTTATTCAAAATGTAACTATTTGATTATATGTATTAGTTCATTCTGTATTACGAATACACTTCGAATCAGAAAGTAAATATTTCTAAAACAATTTTATTATTTTCTCTATAATTACTTTGATTTTTAACAAATGCTTCGATCCTTCATGTCCACTACATGATAATTCCTGACAACTTAAAAAAATTACAATATCAATTAAACGACGTAAAACGGAATGATTATTTTTGACAATTTCTGCCGATGCGATCTGGCGATGTAATACCGACCGGCAGATTTAAATATGCCGTACCTGCCTACGGAGAGAATGTATGTTCGCTTGCTCATCGACTTGTTATTTCGTTGAGTTTTACGTGTAAATCATCAGCTGCGGATGCGTTGGGTACGGCTAGCCGAAAAGTCAAATGAATGGCTCGGATCATTCATTTTTTGAGAAGTCTGTTATGCGCAGGGATCACTCAACGCTCGGATTGATCAAATCCTTTTAAAAACCATGAATAAAATTTAGTCTGTATTATCTGACAGATTTTTTTTTACTTCACAGATACAAATATTTAAAAAATATATCTATATAAATGTGTGGGTCGGCACTGCCGACCATGCCATGCCGACCCTGACCGGCTGCCACTGATATAGAGCTCAGTAATCAACGTGAAGACAAAACCAGCTGCAGAATGTGGTTCCGATCACAAGCAGAATTCCACATTAAGTTAAACAGTACGATAGATACTATTGGTGCCAATACAGTTCTGAGATAATTCACAGGTCTTGCTCGTCAATTCCAGTTGTTCTTAGAATTCCAGTAATCATCTTTTGATGGTTAATGCAGTCAAACACTTTTCGATAATTAATAAAATATGCATGCACATCTACATTCATAAAAAAATAGTAAAATCCTTTATAAAAGGTATATATTTAAAATCCCTAAAAAGGGCTACATCACAATCACATAACTAGTTTTCGAGTGGTTTACCACTCATCATCAGTGCTTACCTAAAATGAATATAACCTGGTAAAATAATGCAAAGATTTTTAAATTTTGACTACGGTTAAGAAAAGTTGTAGGTTATACTCACGTGAAATTTACATGCTAACCACCAAGATATAATTTTACAAAAATATGTGGGGTCAAAGCCCTGTACAAGTAATCCGTCAAGGAAACATCGGTTGAAAATGGTAACTTAAGCATGGATGTTTAAAGTATTTTACTAATATGCCCCAGGTAACATCTGAGCTGTGTCAAAATTTCAAAATCTTTGCATTATTTTACCAGGTTATATTCATTTTAGGTAAGCACTGATGATGAGTGGTAAACCACTCGAAAACTAGTTATGTGATTGTGATGTAGCCCTTTTTAGGGATTTTAAATATATACCTCTTATAAAGGATTTTACTGTTTTTTGTATTACATGGTATACAGCCAACTACAGGAAAACTTTTTTCCACCTACCTCTACCGAAAGTATACTTTTCCGGACCTGATTGTAGGGAGCAAAGTTGTACTTTTCCTCCCTAGGGAGGAAAAGTAAAAGTGACGTCATGGTATTTCATTCATGAAATGTGACTTCATTTCAAATTTCATTGACGCCCTGTACAATACCTATTTTCTATTACGTAAGTATCTATACATTTTATCGTTTATTTAAAAACACTCTGTATTTTGCAGAATGGTAAAAAAACAGTAAATTGTTATTCTGATTTAACAATGTTTACATTAATAATTTGACTTATATTTGACAGTTGACAGTTATATTGTACCTACTTGTTAGTTTTAGTTCTAATAAATTTTGTTGGTTAGTTACATAAACAAATTAAGTAAAAATGAAAAAATTACTTGTTATTTGAGGAAGGTGGAAAAACCATATGTATAACATGGGAGTAAAGTGCCTTTTCCTCCCTTGAATGATTACTGCCCTCCGCTACGCGTCGGGCAGTAAACTTCATTCTCGGGAGGAAAAGTAGAACTTTCCTCCCTTGTTATACAAATAGCTATTCCTTGTGGATGTGGATATCTGCATTCATGTCTCTACATCGTTGTGTTAACATATTTAAAGCAAAAAGAGCTTCTCTGCTTTGCTAGTTTTGATAAAATAACAAAAGAAAAATAATTACATAAATGAATTTACTACAAACATAGTTGAAAGGACGTAGAAATAATAATTAAAGAGTTTTGTATTTGATCAATTTAAAGACTTTAAAGACCAGTTTAAAGAATTATTGTATTTACAGTTACCCGTCGTAAACTCAAAATATAGGTATACCTATAATGTATACCGAAGACCACCTATTTTACCTAGAAAACAAATATCAATCCTACAAAATACACATAAATTTTCTTAGAACATTGCTGGGTGTGAACTATAAAAATCTTGGGTCCGCTTTAGACTAACTATTAACTGCTTAAATAAACAAACGCTTAGTCTGTTCGCATCACCATCAGTAGCTGCTGTAGATAATTTTATAAAATTTATTAAAAATCTTGATAACTTTTCCATTATTTTTGGTATAGTCAGTACCTATGATTTCGTACATTCGTACCCTACCATTGATTAAAAACTACCCAGTAGTCATGTGTGTATGTATAGTCATTAATCAATGACCCTACAAAATATTCGACGTATTGAAAGGTTAAGATACAAATATATTAGCCAAAGGAATTATTATTAAATATTGTTATGCTCTGTATTTTCTCTCGATTATGAAATTGATCAGCATATTCTTATTTTGATTAATTAATTAATTACATATATTAATTACTACTTATGGAAAACAAAACCAAAATTAAATAAAACTTTCTAATAAAATTTATTCTCAGGGCTAATTTATTTTAATGTATTACCTTTGGTTTGTGGCTTCTAGCATCTCTAGTTGCTTACTTCATCCAGGACAAAACAGGGAAAATAAATATACTCAATGTCATATAAATTCTATAAATATTATTTATTTATCCAATATACCATAAATCTAACATTTAAATGTATGCTAAAAATCAATTTTGTTGCAACTACTTCTTATCTAATAAATTCATCTTTAATTCTGCTATCTCTTTTTTTTTAACAAAATTTTCATTTAAATAATTTGTTAGACTGTTCTTACTATTATATACAAAAAATTTGCTTTTAGTCTTTTGAATTGATTACTTATTTCTTCTTTGAATTTATGAATGACTGAATGATGCCGTAGAACTGTTCAATAAAAAATAAACAAATATGGTTTGTGATATAAAACAACTCTCTCCGTTTCACAAATAATCTGACTAGCCTTTTTTCTCTTCTTTACTTCTTCTCATGGATTATGTAGTCCTTGATTTTCCCACACGTGCTCCTAGGATCCTTCTCGTCCAAACTGCTTCACAAACAAATAACAGCACTTGCTCGAAATCTCTCCTCAGTTTTCTCTCTGCTCGATATCTTGTGCAAATTGATACCAACCGGCTACTCGTTCCAGACAGAAACAGGAATCTCTTCGGACACAAGGAGATTTAACTTCTCAACTCGATCAACGATTTCGTTTCATTACGATTCTGCTTACACGGCTGCCAACTTCACCACTTTACACCGACTTCTTACTTTTCAAAAACTGGACTGCTCTCTCCAGATGTTCATTCTACAGTGAAACTTTTTTCCTCCTCCAAGTCAGACTCAAACAATCTATTCTCCTTCCATCTGTCAGTAGATAGACAACGTTACTTCTGGCGCATCCCCTAAATTGCAACCCTTAAATATTAATAAATGCCAAACGGCTTAACGTAGGATGACGTGTGACGTATCGTTGGAAAGGGGATGAAAAAGGGGGTTGAACGCAGTATGTGGCGTGCGCATCGGAATATTCCAAAAGGGCATTACGTCATATCTTCATTTCTATTGGTCCGATTTTGACGTAAGAGGGCTCGTCGGAACGGGGAGGGGGTAAAGAACACATAAAAAACAAAGATGGCGGCAGTGCCAAAACGGCATTACAGCATATATTTGTTGCTATTGGTCCGATTTTGACGTATGGGGTGTCAAATAAAAGCGGTGGTGACACAGAAGCCAACTGTCAATTCTTCTTCTTCCTTTTCGTTTGTCAATTCTTCTTCTTTTCCGTATAGTGCCTAACAGAACGTGACATTCGACATCTTCATTGTCATTGGTCCGATTTTGACGTATGGGGTGTCAAATGAAAGCGGCGGCGACACAGAAGCCAACTGTCAATTCTTCTTCTGTCAACGGTCAATATTAACTGTCAATTCTTCTTCTTTTCCGTATAGTGCCTAACAGAACGTGACATTTGACGTATGACGTGACATTCGACGTAGGACGTGACATTCGACGCAGAACGTGACATTTGACGTGTCGCGAATGACGTAACCTGAATGACGTGAAATTCGACGCAGAACGTGAATGACGTGACATTTGACGTCATTCAGGTCACGTCATTCACGACACGTCAAATGTCACGTTCTGCGTCGAATGTCACGTTCTGCGTCGAATGTCACGTCCTACGTCGAATGTCACGTCCTACGTCAAATGTCACGTCATACGTCAAATGTCACGTTCTGTTAGGCACTATACGGAAAAGAAGAAGAATTGACAGTTAATATTGACCGTTGACAGAAGAAGAATTGACAGTTGGCTTCTGTGTCGCCGCCGCTTTCATTTGACACCCCATACGTCAAAATCGGACCAATGACAATGAAGATGTCGAATGTCACGTTCTGTTAGGCACTATACGGAAAAGAAGAAGAATTGACAAACGAAAAGGAAGAAGAAGAATTGACAGTTGGCTTCTGTGTCACCACCGCTTTTATTTGACACCCCATACGTCAAAATCGGACCAATAGCAACAAAGATATGCTGTAATGCCGTTTTGGCACTGCCGTCATCTTTGTTTTTTATGTGTTCTTTACCCCCTCCCCGTTCCGACGAGCCCTCTTACGTCAAAATCGGACCAATAGAAATGAAGATATGACGTAATGCCCTTTTGGCATATTCCGATGCGCACGCCACATACTGCGTTCAACCCCCTTTTTCATCCCCTTTCCAACGATACGTCACACGTCATCCTACGTTAAGCCGTTTGGCATTTATTAATATTTAAGGGTTGCGATTTAGGGGATGCGCCAGAAGTAACGTTGTCTATCTACTTCTGTCTCTCTCACCAATCACAAAACATCCGCTCTACACATTACATCCCGCCTTTCATTTCTTAAGAACAAATTAATTTTGTCAACTTTTCTATTTTGTCAAATTCCAGGAGACACCAAAATTACTTTTGTGTTTCTACATGCTATAAAAAACCCAATATATTCTAAAACTCAACAATAATGGTGTTTTGCCGTCTTTCCTACCAAGAAGCATTTATAAATGTCCTATTGTTTACTGCAAAGCGAATATATCTACTTTCTAATCCGACCGTTTGTATAAGTCCATTCATAGAAACACTAACGCTGAACGATTTTCACTTTCCGCGAACCACTGCTTATGACTAAATTATACTATTTACAATATTTGGCTATATACAGGGCGATGAAAATCTATGATCTCGTGGCCTTTGACATAAATTAATTTTCTAAATTTTCCCCATAAAAATTATATAACAATATATTATATAGCAGTACCAACAAGATATAAAAACATGATAAAATCATCAAAAACGTAGTACCCTAGTTCCGATGTTCCTACGGACCACAATCTGTTAGTATCTATGTAGAATGGTCATAAAACTAAAACGGCTCGAGAAAAGATCTGATTTAAGCACAATTGATATCAAGAACCTCACTAACCCTTCTTCTTCTTCTTCTTCAAGGGCCCTGTCCGTTGCTAACGTTGGCTATTAACATGGCAATTCTGATCTTGCTTGCGGCACCTCTGAATAGTTCGACTGATGTGAGCCCGAACCACTTCCTTAGATTTTGGAGCCACGAGTGTCTTCTATTTATGTCTTCTATTTAATATCATTTACTGTATATTTAAATCTTTTTATGTCATACTAAATTAATTTTTTGTAAATTTTTTCGATTTAGGGGTTGTTTGCGAGGGTTGTAGTTGTACGGTTTTCAAGGGGATGAAAATGAGTGTAACATGAGGTTATTGTGTTAGAAAACACGTCACAATGTCACTCTTTAATATTAAACACGTTTTCTGGCGATAAAATGGCTCAATGTCAATTTTTCCATTAAGGGGTTGTTTTCACCTATTAAAAATAAAAAACGGAATTCGGGTCAATATCATTTGAAGTTAAGGGTAAGATAAGCCTAACTCCAAAATCTCATGTAAATCGGTATATAGTAAAAAATTTCTGAGGTAAAAACCTATTTTACGCTTCAATGATTACGCCAAATATCAAGAAACTCACTAACCCTTCTTCTTCATCAAGGGCCCTGTCCGTTGCTAACGTTGGCTGTTAACATGGCAATTCTGATTCTGATCTTGCTTGCGGCACCTCTGAATAGTTCGACTGATGTGAGCCCGAACCAATTCCGCAGATTTTGGAGCCACCAGTGCCTTCTCCTGCCTGGCCCTCGCTTAGTGTCTATTTTTCCCTGGACACTCAATTACAGTAGACGGTACTTATCGCGTCTCAATATATGGCCTAGATATTCAAGTTTTTTGTTTAATTGTGCTCACGATTCCTTTCTCTTTTCCGATTCTGTATCGCGTCCGAATTCTCACTCTCTATCAGACGCTTTCTTCAAATCTATCAGGCACATACCTATATGCTGGTTTGTTGTATTCCAGCGACTTTCCTTTTATGTGTCTTGTTACAAAAATTGCATCCATGCATGATGTTCCTGTCCGAAATTATTGCTGTTCCTCTTGCAGAGTTATTCGTTCCTTTATTTTTATCTCTATTATTCTTTTTGTCAATTTGAATCTTGTATTTAAAATATTTTTTTTATTATCCCAATATACGTTATATCTGCATCGGCACTGGCACATATTTATAGTCACATTTTTCAACATAGCATCGTCACAAAACAGGTGTTTTCTGAACTGACCAGTTTAAAGCTGCTAATCATTAAAACACCAAACAGAAGCATACCATAGAGAACTATTTGAGCCCAATTAGAACGTTATACGTGTATATAAACATATTTAACCTTAAATCTCACTTTAATGCTCGATAAACAGAAGAGACATACCCAGAAAATGGTATTAAAACCAATACATGAAGTCAAAAGACTTCTCATCGATTTAAGTAAACTGCAAAATCCGATCTTTAGGGGAGTCAATGTAGATCGAAAACTTGCATTGTTCCGGAAAAAATCAATCAAGCTTATGTATATTTTTGGAATATATTTGGAATATAAGATACTTTTTTTTTGTTAGTTTATAAATATGTTTAAGTAAAAAGTTCTACTGACAGATTTAGCCGCTAATTGTTTATAAATAATTGTTTAAACAATAACAATTGTTTTTTATAAATAATTTTAAAAATATCGTTGAATTCATCATTTTACTTTTAATATTTGTACGCGCGCATGGAATTTTGTATAATTTAAGTTCAGATTTGCATCCTTTTTATCATAAATGTTATATCACTTTATCAGAGATCTATTATTAGTCCAGGGTAATAAGGTTTTTTCCATGACACTCGGACAGCCAGGGTACTGAAGCGTTTTTTCGACAGGTAATACCTATATAACAGCAAATTGTAACTATTTCCTGCGTAGGATCTGGCGGCCATTTTTATTTATAAACAATTAAGTGTCGAAAAATGGCATTTTTCACTTTTCTTTTTCAAATCAATGGAAACCAGGGAGACTTATGGTTGTTTTTGTACAAATATCTTCGAGATTATGGAAAAAGCTTTAAAATGACGTATTACAAAGTTTGATATACTCATTTACTGTTAATATAATTGCAAAAAAAGGTCGGATTTGCAAAAAAAAGTATTTTCGCAATAACTGTTGTAAAAAGCTAGTGTACAGCTTTAAAATTTTTGTAAAATAGGGGGTCTTTGGTGCTTAATATGTGATAAAAATTTCAAAGCGATTCATTCAATTATTTAAATTTTATTCAAATTGTTTATCCTAGAGAGCATTTTTTTTGGTATAACATAAGTCAGAAGGAAATGACGTTCGAACCATTCCACAGATGGCAAGTGAAAGAGCATGAGCTATATTTTCAACTTGGTTGTAATAAATAATTAAATAATAAAATAGTAATAAATAATTATGCAAAAGTATAGTAAATCTTTCCTTATAAACTCTTTATTTTGTTATATAAGAAATTATACATATTTATTAAAAAATTTTATCAATTATGATATAGATAACATTACTTGGTAGTTGTGCACTTAAAACAGGGTAAAAATGTTAATTTTTTTGGAAAAAGTTATTCAAAAAGTTTATAAAGAAAAATTGACGATACTTTTGCATAATTATTTTTTACTAATAAATGCATTTTCTATTCACTTTTCTAAACCATGTTGAATATGTAGCTCATGCTCTTTCATTTGACACCTGTGGAATGGTTCTAAGGTCTTTTTTTCTGACTTATGTTATTGCAAAAAAATGCTCTCTGAGATAAACAATTTGAATAAAATTTAAACAATTGAATGAATCGCTTTGAAATTTTTATCACATATTAAGCACCAAAGAACCCTCATTTAACAAAAATTTCAAAGCTGTACACTAATTTTTACAACAGTTATTGAGAAAATATTTTTTTTTGCAATTCCGACCTTTTTTCGCAATTATATTAACAATAAATGAGTATATCAAATTTTGTAATACGTCATTTTAAAGCTTTTTCCATAATATCGAAGATATTTGTACTAAAATAATCATAAGTTTCACTGTTTTCCGTTGATTTGAAAAAAAGGGGAAATTCGATTTTTTGACAGTTAATTGTTTATAAATAAAAATGGCTGCCAGATCCTACGCAGGAAGTAGTTATAATTTGTTCCTATAGGTATTACCTGTCGAAAAAACGCTTCAGTACCCTGGCTGCTGAAGTGTCACGAACAGGGTATATTGTTGTCTTATTACCCTGGCCTATATTGTTTTTATTGTATTACTATTGTATTGTATTATTTATTGTTTTACTATATTGTTTCTGTTTAATTTTGTATTGGGGATAGGTTTGTATATTCTTTATTGCATCTGGCTAAATGACTAATGTCTATGCCATTAAATAAATAAATAAAAAACATTTTACTTTGATCTATTTTTATTTTATTGTTTCTATTTTGTTTTTATTATGCTGACTCCGAATCTGACATTAGTATTTATAAAAAAAATCTTGAACTGTTATGCAGTATGTCTGCGTAACTAGGAACCATATGGGAAACTTTTTTATTATAAATTTTACGCAAAAAATAATTCTTCGTTAAATGCTCTGCATGGTCTAACATCTAAAACTCAACCATCAGATATTAAATTTTATCAATTTTATACGAGGTATGTCAAAAATATGAATTTCGTTCAAAAGTAAAGTATCTTTATATTTAAGAGTATCAAAAATTGTTATAATGAAAAGTTGTTTGGAAACTATGTTTTAATATGCAATTATATCTTTCGACTTGAAAAAAAACTGCAAATTTTTCTCAAATTACCGATACCCAACATCATTTGATTTCAATTATGTTAATTATTTTATTATCAATTTTACGAAAAAAAATTATTCTTCATAAAATGGTCTACCTCTTCTAAAATATCAGACGCAATTATCAGATATTCAATTTTCTCAATTTTATACGAGGTATGTCAAAAAATATGGATTTCGCTTAAGTGTGAAGTACCTTTATAGTTCAAAATATTTCAATTAGAAGGATTTAGTTGAATATTGAAACATAGTTTTTAATTCTACATAAATAACTTTTCTTAATAACAATTTTCGAAATTGTGAAATATAAAGGTACTTTACTCTTGAAACAAATTCATATTTTTCTACATAAGTATCTCGTATTAAATTAATACCATTTTTGATATCTGATGCATCTTAGATTCTATACGTATACGACGCAGAGAATTTTAAGAATAACTTTTTTCGTAAAATTGATAATAAAGAAGATTTCAATAGGTTCGAAGTTACGAAGATATACTTAAAGTAAAATAATTGAGTACATTTTAAAGAATGCATCATAGGTTTCAAAAAGCACCTATAAAATTGTAATTATATCCGTTTAACTTGAGTAAAATCCAAATATCCTCTAAAGTGGTAGTAATTCTGTAAAACTATGAAGTTTTTAGAAATTACATTTTTTGAGACGTCTTATCATTTGATCTAAATGTTTGAGATTTTTTTTGAATAAAACATCGTTTAGTAAGACGTTTGAAAAGTAAGTTGTGCAAATTTTATGCCTGGTTGCACCAACAGATCTCAAGTTTACGAAAAATCCGCGTTGCACCATTGAGTCTTGGGCCAATTTTTAGCTTGTCACAATGGATTTCCACGTAGATCGCTTAAATAAGAATCGAAAATTATGGCTTAAGATTTGTTGGTGCAACCAGGCATTAGAGTTTTATAGGTAGAGTTGGTGCAAAACCTCGTGAACCTTGAAAATGCGTATGTATAACCGAAATAAAATGAAGCCTAAAAACATACGACTATTTTATTTGCTGCGAATTGCACGACAGGGTCCCATCTGCACCCTGATATTTTCAGTAATGTCGGATTCAATCGTTTCGTTCGTATATTGACGTCACCAAATGAATGAATTAGGTTCACGAGATTTTGTAACGGCAATAAAATTGTATTACTTACTACTTACACATTTTTAAATCATTTTTAAACAAAATTCATGTAAGTCTCACTTTCCGCCCACACCGTACTTATATCCATATTTTTTCTTTTTATTAGAACTGTAAGATAGCTTTAATTTCCAACTTGTTTATTAAAAAAAATAATTAATTTCGCATTTCATTTGTTTAATAAAAAATGAAGCACCCACTTCTGGAGAAGAATTTTTTGAAACATTGCTTAATTAAATTACCTACAAAAAGTTCTATCTTGTTTGATTTTTCGATGTCAAAATCTCTATTGAAGTTATAACTAGTTAACTTTTACAAACAACAGTAGGTAAATAATTGTATTTATTTTGAAAATTTATCTAATAGAAATTGAATTAATTATCTCAATATCTTTTCCAAATACTCTCCTTAAATCTCGTTGATAGTTCCATTTATTACCTGGATTTTATCATTTAAACCCTCCTTAGGTGAACAAAACAGGACTGTTTTGTAATTAATAATGTAACATAGGAACATTTTTGTTCATTATAGCTGAGAACAAACGAAGTACAGGAAAATGTAAGAATGGTCGAAGACAGGGATCCTCTAAATGGTTGAATTGCGTGCAGAATTTAATAGGGTTGCTGATGGTCACGTGTCGGCCTGACAATCCACAAATTGTTTCCCAATTATATTTATTAATGATATTTTATTATCTTCGTTGTACATGAAATATAGTTTTCTGATTTTATTTTATCGTTTTTCTTCATCAATAGATACAGTATTATTATTTGAAATACTTATTATAATATTGAATCTTAGTTTATTTTTTTTATAATATACATAGAATTGACAATCATACCCGGTGGTGAATCGTTAAACGGGCCAAAGGAAAATTCTAAATTGTTGAATTCCTGCTTCCCTAATTATTTTACATCAAAGGTCATGACAAACTACACTACTTACTCCAATAAATTAACGCACCACCTTAAAAATGAGTCATTTTGATGTCTCGAATTTCCTAAACCTGTTGTCCGATTTAAGTGATTTTCTTAATATGTTATAGCTTTATTCTCTAACAATATCGCTATAATAATATTGTTGCTACAGGTAAATTGTCTGGTATACCGAGTGTACCAATCAAACTGTGTTTTTTTTTCTCAAAGTTCACCACACCCTGTGGAATATTCTAGGATTTATAAAATATGTACTGAAGTTAAAACAAAAGTTTATGTAGTCTCAGGTTTTCTTAACATTTTGTTTTTTTACTCATTAATAATAAAGTTAGTTATCTACTTTAACAACTAGCCTTGTTTTTCATCAATACAGGGTGTGTCGAGGGGTAATTATGCAACAAAAATAATGACAGTTTGCCTTATAAACATATGCTCGCAAATGTTTTTATTTGGGTATTTGGGTATATGACCCGTATGAGCGCCAATGGAAAATATAAAATTCATAATTTTATGTCAAAAATTGCGCAACAACTACTTCTAATCCATCCAATGGCACTACAGCCCAAATCGAGCCTTGGCCTCCTTCAACAAGCTTCTCCAATCATTTCGATTTACCGCTGTTCTTTTCCATGAACGCGTTCCCAGGAAGTTCCTGGCATCCTCATCGACTTCGTCTTCCCATCTCTTTTTAGGTCTTCCAACAGGTCTTTTTCCCTGCATTCTTGCATTTAGCAATTTTCTGGGGATTCTATTCTCATGCATGCGGACCACGTGCCCTGCCCACCGTAATCTCTGCAGTTTAGTGTATTGTGCTAGAGTTGGTTCGCTATATTGCTTGTATATTTCTCTATTATACCTAATTCGCCAGTTATTATTTTCACTTATTGGGCCCAGTATCCTACGTAAAACAACTACCTCTAAAACCTACCAAATTTCATTTACATATCTTAACCAGTTTTAGGGCAATAAATAAATCGTCAGTTTATAAGAAGAAAAATTGCAACACGAAATGCAACACGAAAATTGCAACATCTCGGAAACGAAGCATTTGTGGGCATACGTTAATAAAGCAAACTGTCATTTCTGTCTCATACAGGATTATGCCTTGAAGTTTGTCGCACACCCTGTATTGATGAAAAACATGGCTAGTTGTTAAAATACCTAACTGTTTTATTATCCAACATAAACGAATAAGCAAAAAAAAAACAAAATGTTAAGGAAACCTGAGACTATAGTTGGATTTTAATTTCAGTATTTTATAAATTCTAGAATATTCCACAGGGTGTGGTGAACTTTGAGAAATAAAAACACCGGTTGATTGGTATACCCGGTATACAATGATAGTTTATCTGTCTAGCAACAATATTATTACAGTAATATTGATAAAGAATAAAGCTATAAAATATTAAGAAAATCACTTAAATCAGACAAGTTTAGTAAATTCGAGACATCAAAAATGACCTATTTTTAAGGTGGTGCGTTAATTTCTTGGAGTAGTGTATAAATTCTTATCACCTAATTTTTGAAGGAGAAGTCATTATTATTGTCTCAAGGAGGAACGCAATTGCATTAAAAAAAATAGTTAGGTAAAGGTTTTGGCTGCATAAACTCCGTACAGAGAGTAGAAGTACACTGCACGTATTGTCTAATGTGTGTATCTTGATATTTTTTTTTGTGTTTTAGCTCCTAAACCATGTAACCGACGATCCCGTAAACCAGGACTGGATCGAAAACCGCGCCAGGCATACAGCGCGAAGCAACTGGAGCGACTCGAAAGCGAATTCAAAATCGATAAATATTTGAGTGTTAGTAAACGTATGGAACTGAGTAAAGCTTTAAGTCTCACCGAAGTTCAGATTAAGACTTGGTTTCAAAATCGAAGGACCAAGTGGAAAAAACAACTCACCACGCGACTCAAAATGGCACAGCGACAGGGACTTTTTCCTGCACACTATTTTGCTCCTACAGCGATGGGACCATCATATTCGTCAATATTTACACCATATTATTCTTCCTTGGGATGTATGTTTGGGGTAACACCTATAGAGAATTCGAGTAGTAACGTCGATGCTACCAGAAGAGAAAACTGAAACTGATTACTTTTAATTTAAAACTAAGTACAATTTCTAATTCGGATAATTTCGCATCAATCTGAGTTTTATTTTTATTCGAATATTATAGTAGGGGAGACAAGTATGCTAAATTTGCAGTTACTCGAGCGTTATGAGGACCTATTGGGACCTTCTTCTTAGGGTGCTTATAGCCTATCCGTTCCGAACGTCGGCGATCATTCTGACTATGATGATTTTGTTGGTTGCTATACCGTTTTGCACAACGTAATTGTGTTGAGGTCTTTCTGTAGCATGCTCTCAGGTTAGCAAGCCAGGATATTCTTCTTCTTCCTAGGACCCTTTTCCCTTCAATTTTACCTTGCAACATGCATTGGAGTAGCTCGTATCTTCCTTGATTTCTCATTATATGTCCCAAGTACTGTAGCTTACGGCCCTTTACGATGTTGACCAAATCTGCGGTTGTGTTCATCCTCCGTAGTACTTCTTCATTGGTGACTTTGTCTGTCCATGGTATTTTCAGGATCCTTCTGTACAATCATAGCTCAAAAGCCTGAAATTTCGATAAACTTTCCACCTTCAATGTCCATTTTCTACTCCGTATAGAAGCACTGAATAGGTACACGTAACATTTAAGGAGTCTTATTTTTGTTTATAGGGTGCGTTCATGGCTCTTGAACACATAATTCATAGTCAAGAATGCACTTTTTGCTTTTCCGCTGCATACGATATCTAATCTCTTGGGTATTGTCCCACGACTCATTGATTATAGTTCCCAAGTAGTTGTATTGTGAGACACGTTCAATTCGCATTTGGTACACATACAGATTTGCTCCAGTTATGTTTTTCTTCTACGTCTTCTGCTACATCTTCTCTGACCTTTTTTATGGTATTAAATCATGGACCTTGAAAGAAAATTGAAGCATTTGAGATGTGGCTGTATCGGAAAATTCTTAAAATCCCAAGGACTGATCGGGTCACAAACGAGGAGGTCCTTAGAAAAATGAGGAAGAACAGAGTGGTACTAACCACCATCACATCTCGAAAGTTGGAATACTTTGGACACATTATGCGAAATAAATCCAGATATGCCCTCCTACAAGCCATCTTGCAAGGAAAAATATTTGGAAAGCGAGGTCCAGGAAGAAGAAGAACATCCTGGTTAAAAAACCTCAGAACCTGGTTCAACACAACACCTGTGCAGCTTTTCCGCGTTGCTGCAGATAGAGTGAAGATTTCCATGATGATCGCCAACATTCGTCACGGATAGGCACATCACGAAGAACAAGAATTTTTTCCTTGCTGATGGTCATTAGCTTTGTTTTGCCGGTGTTTATATCCAGTCCATATGTGCTACTTGTTTCCTTTGTTTTTTTCATTAAATTTTGCAGCACTTCTATCGTATTGGAAAACACTATTGTATCATCTGCATACCGCAGGTTACTGAGCTTGACTCCATTTATTGAGATACCTTCGTCAATATCTTTTAGAGCCTTTTCAAAAATGTGCTCTGAGTACAGATTGAATATCAGCGGTGAAATTATGCATCCCTGTCTCACTCCCCTTAAGATTTTGACCTGATCTGTATATTCTCCATCTATTCGGAGCACTGCTGATTGATTCCAATACAGGTTAGCTATTATTGTCAGGTCTCTTGCGGTAATGCCTGTCATGTTCAGCACTTCCATCAGTCTTCTTGTAGTAAATCAGACATGCAAAAACATCACAGCTGACACAGTTCTGAAACAAAAGTCTCCCTCGTACTAAGGGCGTTCACAAATTTAAACTTATTGGACGCAATTTGTTCTTCGAATTTTCGGTAAATTCTTTTGTGAATTACTTTTAAAAACAGCTTCAGCAGATGGCTTATTAGTCGTATGGCCATAATATAGTCTTCACAAACTTTTGCTCCTTGTTTTTTGGGCAACGGTACAAACTCAGATTTGAGCCACTCTGCTGGTATTTTCATTGCCTTGTAAATGTCACTAAATATTTCAGCTATTATTTTTATTGGTTCTGCATCTAATAGTTTCAGCAGTTCTGCAGGAATTTCATCGAGTCCTGGTGCTTGTCCATCCTTTTCATTTCATTGAGACCTAAGGAATCGAAATCTGGAATAAAAAATTGGGGCTCCTATTTAAGGTTTTAAAGTAATCCCTCACCCCACATCTGTGGGGTGAGGGATCGTAGATTCGATAGATTTTTGAAAAATATTATAAACACGTATTTTTCAGTTTTTCGATCTGACGTTCATTTCGCGAAATATTCGCTTTTTGGTGAAACTTTGTGACTCGCCCATTTGCTTACGCCCCGCATAAATCATCAGATGTTCTGTATGCACTTAACTTACCTTATCTGACAATTTCAGGTTTTTCTTTTCTAAGTATAGATTTGTTTTGGACCCCTTTAACGAACTTCCCTATATTAAGAGTCCATATATGGTAGGGGTACATTTAAAGGGTACAAAGGTTTCTCCCCACGTGATTTTCTGACGCGCTCGAGTAACTGCAAAAATCTCCGCTTGGGCTCCCCCCTACCATTAAGTATCTTAACGTGTAATTAGATAGTAAGTAAACATTTTTATTGTGATTATATTTCTTAAGACAAATTTTTTAAAGAAAATGATTTACATATCTTTTATGTACTTAAAATTATTATTGTTTTTACTCTATAGAAAACAGTGCAAATGTATATACAACTAATTTAAAATAAACAATTTTTTCAATTGCATTAATCCTAACGGACACCCAGATTAAATAGAATAAAAAACATAAAACGCATAGAGCGTGGAGCATTAAAAGCATAAATGGTAAGGAACTATGCTTTGTTTTTAAACCAGAAGGAGTAAACTAGAAAGATAGATTCACACACAAGAGAGTCACTGGAAAAATCACCAAATACATCTTCTTTTTTGGTTGATCATGTCGGCCTTCGGAAGTAATCCATAAATATTATATTATGCTATGGTTCATTTTTTAAATAGGAGGATTAAACTCAAAAGAGAGATTCACACACAATAATGTCACTAGAAAAATAATCTAGTAATAATAGCAGACAATAAAGGGAAAATGCAAAAATTAATCGATATCTGGGTGGAGGAAATCGAAAATTTGAAAATGGAGATAAATGTAAAGAAAACGAAGACTATGATAGACCATGAAGACCATTATAGACCCAAAAGAAAAGGGAAGAAATAAACCAAACGATATTTAGGTGCAAAAACGAAATAATAGAAACAGTCTCGACGTTTGAATACCTTGGAGTAATAATATCAGAGGATGGAAAGATAGATCAAGAAATCTCTAAATCGCATACAGAGCGAAAAAAGCAAATAAGATCTACTATGCACTAAATAAAACAATATTTGGAAAGGAAGAAAGAGATAAAGAAATGAAACTGAAGGTATACAACGCAATCTCTGTACCAACTTTAATATATGCAAGTGAGACATGGCTAAACAATACAAAAATAGACAGTACAATAAACGCAGCGGAGATGAAGTAAGAAAATAGCAGGAAAAATGAAATTGGACAGAATAAGAAATGAAGATATTAGACAAAGACTGAAACAGGAATCGATAATAACCAAGATACAAAAAAGAAAATTAAAATGGTATGGACACATTAACAGAATGGACCAGGGAAGACTACCAAAGCAGGTGATGGAATCAAAAAGATATGGTAAAAGAAGGAAAGGGAGGCCAAGGAAGAGATGGATCGATCAGATTATAGAAATTGGACAGGAAAAAGGGAAAACACATCAACAAATGAAAGAGTTAGCAAAGGACCGTAAGAAATGGAATATATGGATAGAGGATGAATAAAACCTCCGACGCCCCTGAAGGGCATAAGGAGTTTCGAGAAAGAAGAAGGAGAAGAAAAATAATCAGAATCATCTTCTTTTTTGGTTGTTCGTGTCAGCCTTCGAAGGTAATCCATTGTATTATACTAATACGTCGCTAAACAGTTTTAAAAACAACTGTTTTTTATATAAATGCAGACTAACAATCTAAAAATTAAAGGAATATCACAGAAAACAAAAAAAATCGTCGATATAACTTAATTAACCTATGACTTTTAAATGCCATTAGTGTCAAAAATGTCAACAGTGTCAAAATTTTATAATTTAGTGGAGTAAACTTGCCTGTGGTTGAGTTTGGTTAAATGGAACACCCTGTATTTTAGTATTGTATTGAAATACACAATATTTTATCATACTTTTTTATTTCTTAAGCATTCCCTATACCTAACTGCTTTAATTTGTGAGTTATTCGTAATTCTGTAAGCCAAACATTAACTGCAACAAAAATTACGTAAAATTTTATTAGGTTTGCCGTGAAAATATTCAATCATAAATAATTTTTCGAAAATAAACACATATTTATTAATCTCGACTGACCCTTAATTTATTAATACTGGTTGATATATCAAAATACCCACGTAGTTAAGATTGTTAGTGCGTTCAATATTAATAAAAACATAAAATATTCTATCTAGTTGGCTATGACTTTGACACTAAAAATATGCTTTGCTTAAACACTCTACTATTTTTGTAGTTCCAGCTACTTTGCTACCATTACTAATATGAATTTTTCTAATGAGAAATTTTCACTAATATGATTAAGATGTTTTTTTGTTCTAGGAGAGTATAACAAAATGTGCTACTTGCAATAAGAATTTATCATCAGCAATTCCATGATAGATGCAAACCAAAAAGAGAAACTTTTGAACATTTACTAGAGCGGTTCCAACGGACTAGACATTTAGATTACGAGAAATCTGCTCGGACAAAATCTATTGTAAATGATTAAAATGAATTAAATGTAATCGTTAGTGTCACTGAGAATCTGCGTGTTAGTATGAACGTTGTTGTAATCTAAGTGTCTAGTACGTCGAAACTATTCTAGTAAACTTTAAAAAGGTTCTCTTCTTGGTTATCGTCTATCAGGGAATTGCAGATGATAAATTCTTATTGCTAGTAGTATACTTTTGTTATTCTCTCCTAGAACAAAACCATACTAATCAGTTCCCCAATAGAAAAATTTATATTAGTAATGGTAACAAAGCAACTGGAACTATAAAAATAGTATAATGTAATGTCAAATGTTTAAGCAAGTTTAGTGTCAAAGTCATAGCCAACTAGGAATAAAATGTTTTGTATTTATTAATATTGAACACACCAACAATCTTAACAACGCAGACATTTTGGTATCTCATCCAATATTAATAAATTAAGGATCATTCTAGATTCACATGTATTTATTTTCAAAAAATTATTTTTGGTTGAGTATTTTCACGGCCATATAAAACGGTATATAAAACAATAATCAGGCCGATAGTAAGTTATGGCTGCGAAACATGGGTGGTGACACAGAAATCTGCCAATACATTAGATGTGTTTGAAAGAAAAATATTACGTAGGATACTGGGCCCAATAAGTGAAAATAACAACTGGCGAATTAGGTATAATAGAGAAATATACGAGCAATATAGCGAACCAACTCTAGCACAATACACTAAACTGCAGAGATTACGGTGGGCAGGGCACGTGGTCCGCATGCATGAGAATAGAATCCCCAGAAAATTGCTAAATGCAAGAATGCAGGGAAAAAGACCTGTTGGAAGACCTAAAAAGAGATGGGAAGACGAAATCGATGAGGATGCCAGGAACTTCCTGGGAACGCGTTCATGGAAAAGAACAGCGGTAAATCGAAATTATTGGAGAAGCTTGTTGAAAGAGGCCAAGGCTCGATTTGGGCTATAGTGCCATTGGATGGATGGATTTTCACGGCCAACCTAATAAAATTTCACGTCATTTTTGTTAAAATTAATGTTTGGCTTAAAGAATCACGAAAAACTCAAAACTTAAAGTTAGGTATAGGAAATGCTTAGGAAATAAAAAAGTAATATAAAATATCATTTCAGTACCATACTAAAATACAGGGTGTTCCATTTAAGAAAACTCAGAAAACTACTCATTCCGAGTTTCGACCAACCCTATATACTAAAATTAAACATTTCGCTATATTAATAATTTTTAATAATAGTAGACTATATTAGCAATCACTTAAACATAAATGGAGTTTTTGATATCAAATTAGTACAATTCTACAGGGCGTGAAGTTTGCTACAAAATTTATAAAAAACCGTAATTACCTTCTAAACTACCCTGTATAATATTACAAAACCTAAAATTTTAAGAAAGAGGACATCGAGAAGAATCCAAAAAGGCAAAAATATACAGGGTAAAAATATATTGGGAAAAATTCGGAGATCAAATGGAAGAAAATGGCAACAGTAACCAGTTATTCTACAGAACCCTGAAGACAATAAGAACACAAAAAATATGAAATATAAGGCAGTAGAGATCAACATGGAGAAACAAAATAGTTAAAAGATGGAAACAACACTTTGAAGAACTAGAATTTTGTATGCTTGTATAATATTACTTCTAATTAGTTAATTTGTAACCAAAATGTTTTGCGATGTCTCTCAAAGTCATCAGACAATAAAATAATCATATATTCCAAAATTTCTCAGCTACTCCAATAACTAAAATTAAATATAAATGAGGACATTTTGAGAAAGGACGAAAAGATTTCGAAAAACAAACAGTAAATGTGTAAAGATTTATTTTGTGCTTTTTTACAATCTACAATGTTCATATATTTTACATAATAAATAACTCTTAAAATATAAATATATACATAGACAGTAGGTATAAATTAATACATAAAATATTGTTTAATAGTGTGATCCTGTATAGTCCTGTAGTCAGGGGGGTACAACGGCCTCCTTAATTCAGATGGACTTACCCAAGTTTTTTTTATGTATTTTGACCCGTAGAAGACCAATTTTTTGGGTAACAATTGATCCGGGTGTCGATAAGATTGTTATAAACAAAGAACTTGAGGAATTACATAACAGCCATTTTTCGCAAAACAAAACATTTTTTCTGTATTTTGGGTGATTCTCAGCAAAAAATGTTCTTACAAGTTTTTTCTTAGGATGCATAGTTTTCGAGATAAACGCGGTTGAACTTTCAAAAAATCTAAAAAGTGTAATTTTTGAACCCCAATAACTTCTGATTAAAAAATAAAATAGCAATTCTGCTCACTACATTTGAAAGTTCAAGTCAAGTTCTATCGGTTTTGATTATTTGCATTGCTAAAAATTAATTTTTTTATTGTTAAACAAAGCTATAAATACATAGTGTTTCCCGTGCCCAATGCATGCGTTTTAACGTAGGTACTACGTAATATACGTAGAAATTGTCTGTATGCCCGCCTACTCGTTCGATTTCAAATGAGAAATGCATTGAAAATTGAAAACATCATGTTTATATAGTACGTAAATCGTACAGCTGGGAATATACATTGGAATGGGAATATACATTGAGTACGAGTTTTGGTGCAATAGAGCTGTTAAAACGACTGGAAGGAGTGAGTTTGGAAGCAAGGCTGTCCATAAATAAATCAAAAACAAAGATCATGATTAATGAGTTAATAATTTTATTTTAATTTTTAAAATAGTTTTTATTTAAACTAATTTTAAAATTAAAGAGAGACGGTTTTCCCATTCCCTTAGCCAAAAATATTTAGCTATCTACCACATTGTCGTATCTTGACGTTTGTTTGTGTCAGCCGAAATGAATTGTCAATTTTGAGGTTAATGTCCTAGGCTCCCTAGGCTAACAACCATAGCAACCATATTGTCACCGAGAGAGCGCAGTTGCCATAACTGTCTCAATGTACATTCCTATGTCCAGCAGAACAATTTACGTACTGTACATATAAAATATAATATGTTATAAATATGTTATAAAATATAATATATGTTTATATACAGGGTAGCGAGAAAGTATGGAAACGCGGTAATTTCTCGGAAACCGCTAAAACGATTTTTATAGATTTTGGTGGATAAGGGTATTCAAATGCGGCCGATATTATGGTGGTATTTATATTGTTGTAAAATCTTACGTTTTTCTCGAAATCTTATAAACTTTCTTATTTTAAATGGAACACCCTGTATATTTTTTACGTTTTGAAGTCCTTAAGAAATACTGATTATTTTTTATGTTATGTTCCCTATACGTAAATGCCGTAATTTCTGAGTTATTGCTACATTTATTAAAAAAAAATTTACACAAATTTAAAAATTAATTTTTTCGGTCCGGGTAGACATTATTTTAGGTTTTTTAGATCATTGGAAAAAAAAGGTCTTGTGTAATTTCTTTGTAAAGTTAATTGTTTCCGAGTTATAAATAATTTAAAACTGAAAAAAATCGAAAAATGGACATTTTTAAGGTTCAAAAACACACGGAAAAAACGAATTTTTGAAATTACAAAGTACCTAAATTCAAGTTCAAACTTTCTTCTATCAGCTCCCTATAAGAATTTTTGGCACGTTTTATTCTAAAACATTGTTTTTTTTTTTTAATTGTTAATAAAGCGCATATGAGAGGACAGGCGATCGGACTTCATTAACAACTTATAAACAATGTTTTAAAATGAAATAAGACCAAGTCACTTATCGGTATCTAATACAATAAGGTCTGTACTTAAATTTGTGCTCTTCGTAGTTTCAAAAATATTATTTTTTATTTGTGTTTTTGAACCTAGAAAATCGTAATTTTTCGATTTTTTTCAGTTTTAAATTGTTTATAACTCGGAAACGATTAACTTTACAAGAAAATTACAAAAAAACCTTTTTTGTTCACAATGATCCAAATAACCTAAAATAATGTCTGCTCGAGCCGAAAAAATTAATTTTTATAATTTGTGTAAATTTTTTTTTTTTAATAAATATAGCAATAACTGAATAACTCCGAAATTACGGCATTTAGGTATAGGGAATATGACATAAAAAATAATCCGTATTTCTTAAGGACTTCAAAACGTAAAAATATACAGGGTGTTCCATTTAAAATAAGAAAGTTCATTAGATTTTCAGAAAACCGGAAGATTTGACAACAATGTAGTTACCACTCTAATATCGGCCGCAATTAAAGACCCTCACCTACCAAAATCTATAAAAATCGTTCCAGCGGTTTCCGAGATTTTACCGTGTTTCTATACTTTCTCGCTACCCTGTATGTAGCTTTGTTTAACAATAAAAAAAATTAATTTTTAGCAATAAATATAATCAAAACCGATATAATTTGACTTTCAAATGCGGTAAGCAGAATTGCTATTTTATTTTTCAATCAAAAGTTCAAAAATTGCAATTTTTCGATTTTTTGAAAGTTCAACCGCGTTTATGTCGAAAACTATGCATCCTACGAAAAAACTTGTAAAAACATTTTTTGCTTAGAATGACCCAAAAAATACAAAAAAATGTTTTGTTTTGCGAAAAATCACTGTTATAAGATTCCTCAAGTTCTTTGTTTATAACAATCTTATCGACATCCGGATCAACTGTTACCCAAAAAATACATAAAAAAACTCGAGTAAGTCCATCTGAATTAAGGAGGCCGTTGTACCTCCACTGGCGACAGGACTAGTAACTGTGACACCCCATATGAAATACATAGTAACAAAATTTGGTTATGTACCTATACCCTTTTTACTACAAAATCACGCTTACGTCAGTAAAAATTTCTGACGTCAGAGCACTGAAAAAACATTAGAATCTGACTTTTCATCATAGCGATGTTTATGCCATTAGGTAGGTACTTGTCAGAAATATTTTTCTTTGTTTTTGTTTACTGTACAAATATTATCTATAATTATTAATTCTAATTAATGATGCCAATCGGTTTTTTTACGAAATATATTAATATGCCGAAGTATTTGTATCTAATGTTAATTAACGAAAGTAAACATCAACTTTAGAATTACATAATATTTCTCTAGCACGGCTATTCGATGTTAGGTCACAATGACGACCTCTCGTAGATTTCGGCTGAACTAGCTTCGAGGGAGTTTTCAATGACAAACGCTGAGCGCATATGCACTTGAAAAAAAAATAGGTATTTAATATTCATTATTTATTTTTACACGTTTTACATAACTTTTAATAAAATTTATGAATTATGAGAATAAAAGATGAGAATAATTATTCAAACTCCAATGACTAATGACAGTTCTCAAAAATCAATTTTTTCTGGCACCCTCCAATTTTATCTGAGATCCTCCATTTTTTCTGTTTCTTATTTTTTTGTATATTTTTTTATTTTAAGTATAACTCGAGAAGAACTGGATTGATTTGGCTACTTTTAATTTTGAAATATTTGTAGAGATCTATACTTATACAGTGTGTCAATTTAAAAACTTACAATGGCTATATCTCACGAACAAAAGCTGATATCAAAAAATGCTTGAAACCGTTTCTAGGATAGTAAGGGGGAACTAAAATGACATGAAAGAGAACTCACCCCCATCAACCCCCTAGGCCCCACCCATCACACCCAAAAAAGTTTAAATTGCAAACCCCTACTTGTGATACATCATTGAAAAGGCTATAAAAAATGCTATCCAATGGTATAAATAATAATTATACAGGGTGAAGCAATAATTGTGAAACTTTGGCTTAAATGAAAAATTTACTAAGGTTTTGTTGAATTACAAATTGATTAAAAATGTCAATTAAGTAAATATTTAATGTGAATTCCGTTGTTTGGTAAACAATAATACAGCCTATTTTCAAATTCTGCACGAAATTTGGCAAATGTTCTAGTAATAGGGCGACATGCTTGAGTAATTCTTTCTCGCAATTCCCCAAGTGATGCAAGTTGAGTTTTATAAACAACTGATTTAAGGTAACCCCATAGAAAAAAGTAATATACTATTCTACTATAAAAAGTACCATCCAATGGTATAAAAATTAATTATACAGGGTGTTAATATCAGCTGGCTTACTATGACTTTTGTATTTGTAATGCTATCTCCCGGACTATTATTTTAAATGGTAAATGTCCGCTCGAACTTTTTTTTGTTGAATTAAAACTTAATTTGCTATTTTTACCTTAAATCAGTTGTTTATAAAACTTAACTTGCGTCACTTGGGAAATTGCGAGAAATAATTACTCAAGCATGTCGCCCTATTACTAGAAAAACAATTGCCAAATTTCGTGCAGAATTTGAAAATAGACTGTATTATTGTTTACAAAACAACGGAACCTACTTTGCAAATTTATTTAATTGACATTTGTATCAAATTTGCAATTCAACAAAACCTCATTAAATTTTTCATTTAAGCCAAAGTTTCACAATTATTGCTTCACCCTGTATAATTATTGTTTATACCATTGGATAGCATTTTTTATAGCCTCTTCAATGATGTATCACAAGTAGGGGTTTGCAATTTAAACTTTTTGGGTTGTGGTGGGTGGGGCCTAGGGGGTTGATGGGGGTGAGTTCTCTTTCATGCCATTTTAGTTCCCCCTTACTATCCTAGAAACGGTTTCAAGCATTTTTCGTTTTCAGCTTTTGTTCGTGAGATATAGCCATTGTAAGTTTTAAAATTGACACACTATATGTAATATCCCATTAGTAATTACATTTTATTAGTTGTATAGGAAGTGTGTAAAAAATGTGTTCCTTGATCAAGAATATCTCTTTTTGTGACAATATCGAAAATTAATATATATATAAATATACCTACATATATCTATAAAGTTGAGTTATGTTAGTTACACCATTTATAACTCGAGAACGACTGAACAGATTTTTATGAAATTTTACACGTATATTCTACCTGACTGGAAATAGGCATAACTGTATTCTCATACCCGTACGTCATAAGGGAGGTTGCCCCCCTGATTTTTTTTTATATTTTTTGGGCAAACTGTTTTTTCTGAATTTCGTATGATGTAGAACTAAAAGATACATACAATCCTAAATTTTCACTTTTCTATCTCAAACCGTTATTTTTTATTAGCCATTTAAATATTTTACATCTATAGATATAAAATTCTCCTGTAACAGTGTTAGTTACCATACTCCTCCGAAACGGATTGACCGATTTTTATGAAATTTAGGCAGGTAGACTCCTTGCTGAATTCCGAACAGAACGGTACTATTTTCTTTTCTCTAGCACAGTCCGTTTCCAAAATAGCGAACCGTAAGCCGTAGAAAAATTCTGAGCACAGAAGAAGAACGAGCCGAAAATTTCATAAAAGAAAAGTGCAACAGTTTACCTTTTGGACTCGAATTGGACAAAATATGAATTTCTTAATATTGCGAAATTTTACGAAAACATCTCTTTTTTCACGAATCGCAAGCAGTAGAAAAATTCTAAGCACACGAAAAAAAAACGAGCGGCAAATATTATGTACGAAAAGTGCAACAGTTTCACTTTTCGGGTCAGATTGGACTCAATATAAATTTTTTAATGTTACGAAATTTTAAAAAAAATTGGTATCTACAAACGGAATTTTTACTCACGAATCATAAGCCTTACAAAAATTCTGAGCACACGGATAGAACTAACTTGATAATCAAGCTAGCAGAACAGTACTTCAAAATTTGATAAATCATTTATAATTGAATGCCAAAGTATTCTCTGAATTAAATGCAAATTTAATGTTCCAAGAAAAAATGTATTGTTCTTCTTCTTTAAAAGTTATTGCATGTTCTGCTAGCTTGATAATCAAGCTAGCAGAATAGTAGTTCAAAAATTGATAAATCATTTATAATTGAATGCCAAAGTATTTTCTGAATTAAATGCAAATTAATTGTTCCAAGAAAAAATTTATTGCTCTTCTTCTTGAAAAGGTATCGCATGTTCTGCTAACTTTATAATCAAGCTAGCAGAACAGTAGTTCAAAAATTTGATAAATAATTTATAATTGAATGCCAAAGTATTCTCTGTATTAAATGCAAATTTAATGTTCCAATAAAAAATGTATTGCTCTCCTTCTTTAAAAGTTATCGCATGTTCTGCTAACTTGATAATCTAGCTAGCACAGCAGTTCAAAAATTGATAAATCATTTTTAATTGAATGCCAAAGTATTCTCTGAATTAAATGCAAATTTAATGTTCCAAGAAAAAAGTTATTTTTCTTTTTTTTTTAATTTATCGCATGTTCCGCTAGCTTGATTATCTAGTTAGCAAAACATGCGATAACTTTTAAAAGAAAAGAGCAATAAATTTTTTCTTGGAACATTAAATTTGCATTTAATGTAGTAATGTACACTTAATTATGGTATAAGAATAACTGTGTTCTGCTGACTTTGTTATGCTAACTTGATGGACGTCGAAAAGCATGAAACTCGGTCTCTGAAGATCTATATTTAAACAAAATACATCCTTGGGCATTTCATACTTTTAACAATAAAACACTGAAACGTTTGTTAGATGCGTAGATATGTTTGAAACGAATTGTTAGATAAAATGAACTTCCATCAAGTAACGGTCGAATCTATCAATTATTTCATACTTCATGCATTTCAATTTAAGACATTCAACATTATTGCCTCTTTTATCTTTACTTTTATTTTTAACCAAGTTATTTGCTAGAGCTTTGAAGTAAATGAAATCAGAATCTATGATGCGGAGGTCTGGGCTCTGACAGAGACGTGCATGAAAAAGTAGAAGTATTCGAACATTGGGAAAATAGACAGTAAGCGAGGGCCAGGCAGGAGAAAACACCCGTGGCTCCAAAATCTGCGGAGGTGTTTCGGGCCACATCGATCGAACTATTCAGAAGGGCCATACGCAAGATCAGAATTTCCATGTTAATAGCCAAGGTTAGAAAACGGACAGGGCACACAAAGAAGAGAAGAAATCAGACAATCTTAATTCGTGGACGTTATAGGGACTACAACTCTTATTTTTATTGCATTTAGAACGTACAAGCTGGAAAAGGTTTCAAAGGTTGTGTGTAAAGATGCACACATTTTTTTTGCTTTTTTGATTGCAGAATGCATCCAGTCTGGAGTATACCTCCATGTATGTGCGCCCTTTCTCCAAAAAGTTATGTTAGATAACATCAAACAGCATGTGCTGCAAAATATACAAAAAAAACCAAAATAAATTTATTTCGGTTCTGTCCACTTCAGCTATCAGAAAAACACTAATTTCTTTTATAGTAGTTTTAATACTTACTTTTAATCAGGAACGTCATTTGAAATTTTGATGGGGGTGCAAGCATTACATATACGATACATTATATTATATGCAAACATAATAAAAAATTTATCTATTTTTTGTAAATTTCAGTAATTTTCAGGGTCAGGGGGCAAATGCCCCCATCAAATGACGCCCCTGCTTTTAATCCAGCAGAGTAAAGCAGTTTCCATTTCACCTTCCCCTTTGGCCACTTAATTCTGTCCAAGAAAAGAAATAAGCATTATTGGGTTTCGCAGTTTGATGAGTAGTTAAATTGTATGTAGGTAGATAACTTCCTTCTATAATAGTCCAGGGTAATAAGGTTTTTTCCATGACACTCGAGCAGCCTGGGTACTGAAGCGTTTTTTTCGACAGGTAATACCTATAAGAGCAAATTGTAACTATTTCCTACGTAGGATCTGGCGGCCATTTTTATTTATAAACAATTAAGTGTCAAAAAATGGCATTTTTCTCTTTTTTTTTCAAATCAATGGAAAACAGTGAAACTTATGGTTTTTTTAGTACAAATATCTTCGAGATTATAGAAAAAGCTTTAAAATGACGTATTACAAAGTTTAATATACTCATTTATTGTTAATATAATTGAGAAAGAAGGTCTAAATTGCAAAAAAAAAATTAATTTCGCAATATCTGTTATAAAAACTAGTGTACAGCTTTGAAATTTTTGTCATATAAGGGTTCTTTGTTGCTTAATATGTGATAAAAATTTCAAAGCAATTCATTCAATTGTTTAAATTTTATTCAAATTGTTTATCCCAGAGAGCATTTTGTTTGCAACAACGTAAGTCAGAAAAAAATGACGTTAGAACCATTCCACAGGTGTCAAATGAAAGAGAATGAGCTATATTTTTAACTTGGTTTAAAAAAAGCGAATAAAAAATGCATTTATTAGTAATAAATAATTATGCAAAAGTATCGTAAATCTTTCCTTATAAACTTTTTATTTTGTTATATAAGAAATTATATATATTGTTATATTTTTATTTGATATAAAAATTAAAATTTGATAATTATAAACAAAATTCACTTTAATATAAAATATTTTTAATTTTCTCAACCTCGGGCATATAAATTTAGAACAACCTGTATACAACAAATTGTTATATTTAATTTTAAGAAGTGATTAGAATAAGCGTACGAAACTCGGAACAATGTGCTTAGATAAACAAAGTGAATGACGCGTACCATTATCGTTCTTCTCGGAAGGTCGATCATTAGCCTATGCTAAATAAAACTCAGTGAAATAGATGATAGTTCATTATCGTTTTTCGCGGAAGGTTTCGATCATTAGCCTATGCTAAATAAGACTCATTTGAAAGAGAGAATAGGTCATTAAAATTTGTAAATAGTTAGAAAGTATTTTAGAATGGGAATTAAATATTTTCTTTTGAAATCCATTAAGCATATTTAGAAAGATTAAAAATTTGTTTTGAGGAATATTACGAATGAGAGTTGGTGGTGGAAGATTGATTTGTGAATCTGGAATGGATATTTAGAAAGTAGGGGAATGGATGAAAAGTGAGATCAGAATGTTTTGAGCTGTCGAGAAGTGAAGTCGAGTAGTAGACGGTAGTGTACGGAGAGTGAGAAAGCCGGTAGTTCCGTGAGTGTGGAGTATCTATCGTGGAACGAGAAGTAGGCCAGGTCGAGAGTAAAAGAACCTCCTTGAGCCAAGAGTGTCCCGGTAGCTGATAGCAGTTTCGAAAAAGGTAGAACACAGCATCACGACCGAAGCAGGAACGAGAGCTATTCGAGCTAGTTTTTCAAAGGAGAACATTACTGGAAGTCAGGACGAGGTTTGATCGCAGCCAAGGATAGCAGGAAACGGGTCTTGTGTGAGGACATTTTCAGTTCACCAGGAAAAGGTCAGTCTCATTTGTTTGGACATGAATGTATGGGTTTTTCGTATTAAATTCCACATAAAAAATTGAATAACATAATCAATAATATCATAAAAGCTTCATCAAACTTAAATAGAATTGTTGCTAATAAATCATAATAGTTAAATGTTAATAAAAACTTTCAATTGGAAATCAAAAGGAAATAAGATTCCCATGTGTAAATGTTATGTTTAAGAATAATAAGATATAGCAAATATTAAGCAGTGATTGCCATTTAAATAAAATAAACAATATTTTGATTACAATTGTAACCCATATGTGTTATTATTTTACTCTTTTCTTTCCTATCCCGATTAGGAACCATTAAGAAATACTTAGAAGCCACGTAAGTAAGTAATTAATTTTATAAAAAGCCCTGAGATTGAAAACATATTGATATGTGATCTGGTAAATTAATTAGATTATTATTAATGCATTGATTAAATTAAATGACATATGAAAATATTATCTCATATCAATAATCAAGATCACATCAACTGTCGTCCAACGTGGAAAGCATTGTAAAGTATTTCTAGTGGCAAATTTGAAGGATAGAAAGAGTAAAGCCGGTATTTGAAAATTTATATGCCTGTGGTAAAAAGTGAGATACTTACATTTGATAACATAAAATTTTAGATCTCTTTAGGTACAAATTTTACATAACTGATTTAATATTTTATTTTTACGATATTTACATTTGATATATTTATTGACAATTTATAATATTTGGGTAAAAAAAAAAGTCGTATTGGTAACATACTAGTAAAATTTCATATTTGGCGGGGATAATACTTCTTGAAAACAAATGTCTGTGACAAGAAGCCAAAGCAAGGATAACAAAAAACAAAAAGAACATTCAGACCAAGAAGATATTTTAGACACGACAATCATGGCATCAGAACAGCAAGAATTATCAGGAATAGATAAATTATTACAAATGATGCAACTCCAGTCACAAAGAATGGAACAGAAAATGGATGAAACACAACAAAAACTGGATGACAATCAAAGAGAAACAAAACAAACAATGGAGAAAAATCAGGAAGAAACATCAAAGAAAATGGATAAAGTGGATCAAAAAATGGAGGAAACACAACGAAAAATGGATGAAACACAACAAAAATTGGATCAAAAAATGGATGAAACAAAAAGAATAATGCAAGAAAATCAGAAGGAAACAAAACAAGCCATAGAAGAGAACAACAAGAAAATGGAGGAACGCATAGAAAAGTATGAAATGAAAATTCAAGATAAAATAAAGGAGTTAACGAATGGCCAGAAAAAGGAACTAGAAAATTTGGAAAATAAGTTGGAAAATGCTATTCAAGTAGACAGAGAAGAAGTGGAAAAAAGAATCACAGAAATAGAAAAACAAGTCACCGAAAACCGGACGCAACAAAATGTCGGAGAAAGAAGAGAAATGGTTATACATAGCACAGATGACGTGAAGATAAGGTTTGGCGGGGATGTAAGAAGATTACACCCAGTGCCGTTCATAAATAGCCTGAAAAAGAAAATACAGCACATCGGAAATTTCGAAACAGCAAAAGAAACTATCAGAAACCATCTCAAAAATGAAGCAAGCCTATGGTTCGATTGCAAAGAAGAAGAATTTGACAGTTGGCAACAATTTGAACAAAAATTTTTGAATTATTTCTGGGGAAAAGTCCAACAATTGGAAATTAACAAGGAATTGCAAAATGGGAAATACAATGATAGGATGGGTATATCAGAAAGGACATATGCATTACAAATTTACTATAACGCAAAACATTTACAATATAATTACTCATCGGAACAATTAGTCGAACTGATTGCAAGACATTTCGAAGAAACGCTGGAAGACCATATCACATTGCAAAACTACAAAGACATAGATAGTTTATGCCAATTCCTACAAATAAGAGAATTACGTGTAAGAGAAACAAAATCAAGAAGGTCGCGAGAAGATTACAGGCCCCGAGAAACACAGGATTACAGAGATAGAAATCAAAATAGGAGGGACTATACAAGACGAGATTTTAATCCCAGAAGGGAAAACGAAAATAGAGACAACGGAAGAGGAAATTATGAACAAAGAAATAGGCAATGGAATGAGGACAGAAATCGAGAATACCAGAATAGAAACACCACACGCTCAAATCAAGAAAACAGAAATAATGGTAGACAAAATGAACAGGGATATCAAGAAAACCGAAACAGATCCGACAGACCAAGAGAAAATAGAAGAGAAGTAAATAATACCCAGACAGATGGGTATGACGGAGAGAGACATTATGACGAAAATATAAACAACGATGAGCAACCGGCGTTTTTTCACGACGGCGCTCACTAAAAACCAAAAATCAAACAGGAATCTTTTGTAACCCCAAGGAGTTTATTAAATTGGCAAGAAACAACGAAAAGAAAAATGGAGTTAATTTAAAATTTGTGGATGGATTTATCAACGAGAAACCAATTAAAATAATGATAGACACTGGATCTGAAATAACATTGGTCAACAGAAAACTAATAGAAGAAGTTAACTTAACAAATTTAATTTACAAAATACCTAGGGTAAATTTAGTGGGCGCAAACAAACGGACATTGGCAACTATAAATGAAGGCATACGAGTAATGGTACGACTGGGTAAGAAGATGTATGCACTACAATGTGTAATAATGCCAAACATGTCACATGACATGATAGTAGGAGTTGACGAATTGGCAGAAAAACATGTAGTGATAGATTTTAAAAATAATACGATGAATCTAACAGAAGAAAAAGAAGAAGAACAGGACAAGGAACAGGAGAAACAAAATACGGACGAATCAGGTAAAGAACAAACAGTGGAAATGAATTTGGCAACGAAGCAAGGACAAAGAAGAAAAGGGAGAAAAAGTCAGAAAAAGACAAAAGAAAATGAAACCTGTGGCTCCTCAAAAGAAGAGTTGAGCCCAGAAGAAGAAAATTTGAGAGTATCAGAAACAAAGGAAACCTGGGATTCCTCAAAAGAAGAGACGAGCTCAGGAGAAGAAGAAATAAAGCAAAAAAATGAAAGCGAAAAAGATATGATCGAAACAGTGGCATTTGAAGAGGAGGCATATGAAAACGAGGATGCAGAATACACGATAAAAGTATGTGAAAAATCTGAGGAAAAAGACAGAAGATTAATATGGGAAAAAGGGAAAGACAACATAATAGCCGACACTCTAACACAGGATGAGGACACTGAAAATAAGGAAACAATTACTCTACAGGTGGGACTAATTAGAGTAATACAAGAAGAAGGGGTATAAGACGTAGATTAAAGTAAGGAAATATACAGGGAGTTGGTTTTGCCTCGAGAAAATTTATTTAAAAATGCAGATAAATTTTATCGAATACAAGGCGGGGATTTGTTATATTTTTATTTGATATAAAAATTAAAATTTGATAATTATAACAAAATTCACTTTAATATAAAATATTTTTAATTTTCTCAACCTCGGGCATATAAATTTAGAACAACCTGTATACAACAAATTGTTATATTTAATTTTAAGAAGTGATTAGAATAAGCGTACGAAACTCGGAACAATGTGCTTAGATAAACAAAGTGAATGACGCGTACCATTATCGTTCTTCTCAGAAGGTCGATCATTAGCCTATGCTAAATAAAACTCAGTGAAATAGATGATAGTTCATTATCGTTTTTCGCGGAAGGTTTCGATCATTAGCCTATGCTAAATAAGACTCATTTGAAAGAGAGAATAGGTCATTAAAATTTGTAAATAGTTAGAAAGTATTTTAGAATGGGAATTAAATATTTTCTTTTGAAATCCATTAAGCATATTTAGAAAGATTAAAAATTTGTTTTGAGGAATATTACGAATGAGAGTTGGTGGTGGAAGATTGATTTGTGAATCTGGAATGGATATTTAAAAAGTAGGGGAATGGATGAAAAGTGAGATCAGAATGTTTTGAGCTGTCGAGAAGTGAAGTCGAGTAGTAGACGGTAGTGTACGGAGAGTGAGAAAGCCGGTAGTTCCGTGAGTGTGGAGTATCTATCGTGGAACGAGAAGTAGGCCAGGTCGAGAGTAAAAGAACCTCCTTGAGCCAAGAGTGTCCCGGTAGCTGATAGCAGTTTCGAAAAAGGTAGAACACAGCATCACGACCGAAGCAGGAACGAGAGCTATTCGAGCTAGTTTTTCAAAGGAGTACATTACTGGAAGCCAGGACGAGGTTTGATCGCAGCCAAGGATAGAAGGAACGGGTTTTGTGTGAGGACATTTTCAGTTCACCAGGAAAAGGTCAGTCTCATTTGTTTGGACATGAATGTATGGGTTTTTCGTATTAAATTCCACATAAAAATTGAATAACATAATCAATAATATCAGAAAAGCTTCATTAAACTTAAATAGAGTTGTTGCTAATAACTCCTAATAGTTAAATGTTAATAAAAACTTTCAATTGAAAACCAAAAGGAAATAAGATTCCCATTTGTAAATGTTATGTTTAAGAATAATAAGAAATAGCAAATATTAAGCATTGATTGCCTTTTAAATAAAATAAAAAATATTTTGATTATAATTGTAACCCATATGTGTATTTTTTTTACTCTTTTCTTTTCTATCCCGATTAGGAACCATTAAGAAATATTTGAAGCCACGAAAGTAAGTAATTAATTTATAATTCGCCCTGAGATTGAAAACATATTGATATGTGATCTGGTTAATTAATTAGATTAGTATTAATACATTGATTAAATTAAGTGACATATAAGAATATTATCTCATATCAATAATCAAGATCACATCAATATTTATTTTAATTTTTAATCAATTATGATATAAATAACATTACTTGGTAGTTGTGCACTTAAAACAGGGTAAAAAAAGTTAATTTTTTTGGAAAAAGTTATTCAAAAAGTTTATAAGGGAAGATTTACATACTTTTGCATAATTATTTAAGTATTACTAATAAATGCATTTTTTATTCGCTTTCTCTAAACCAAGTTGAAAATATAGCTCATGCTCTTCCATTTGACACCTGTGGAATGGTTCTAATATCATTTTTTTCTGACTTATGTTATTGCAAAAAAAATGCTCTCTGAGATAAACAATTCGAATAAAATTTAAACAATTGAATGAATCGCTTTGAAATTTTTATCACATATTAAGCACCAAAGAACCCTCATTTGACAAAAATTTCAAACCTGTACACTAATTTTTACAGCAGTTATTGCAAAAATAAATTTTTTTGCAATTCCGACCTTTTTTCTCAATTATATTAACAATAAATGAGTATTATCAAACTTTGTAATATGTCATTTTAAAGCTTTTTCCATAATCTCAAAGATATTTGTACTAAAGAAATCATAAGTTTCATTGTTTTCCATTGATTTAAAAAAAAGGGAAAAATGCCATTTTTTGAGAGTTAATTGTTTATAAATAAAAATGGCCGCCAGATCCTACGCAGGAAATAGTTACAATTTGTTTCTATAGGTATTACTTGTCGAAAAAACGCTTCAGTACCCTGGCTCCTGAAGTGTCACGAACAGGGTATATTTTTGTCTTATTACCCTGGCCTATAAATACATTTGAGAAACGTCCGACATTGGAAGATTTAAAACCAAAAGATTGTAGATCAAAAGTTTCACTTATAAAATTAGTATCTGTATTTGTTTGAACCTTGTTTTCGAAATTTCTTTGCGTTAGTACAATGATTTTGACACAAAATTAAGTATACTTGCACGTAATGTCTACTTAAGTTAAATTGATCAGACAAATTCAATATCAACTCTCTACCGAAAAAAGTGTTAAGTAGACATAAATATGGAAACTAGGTACACTAAATTTTTGTCCCGTATTACGACCAAGCTTACTCATTTATTATCGTAATTAGCACAATAATTAAAAAACAATCGCACTAATTATTGTCTTTTGTTTGCATACTACACTACTTTTAACGTCTTAAAATAAAGGGTTTCATTTTTAAATTTGGAAAAAAGCACCAAAAAGCCGGCTTTTATCACGTAAAGAAATCTGCAAACAACCTTATACATAATACAGAAGCTAACGCTGAAATAAAATGCATATTTCGGCGACTGTTTGGGCTCTCGGTACACGAAGTCTTTTCCGAGTCAGGTTGATCCTCAATTGTTTTCCAGTGATTACTTGTTACTTGCATTCTTATAGTTTTTTGTGAATGTTTTTATATTGTTAGGGTTAAGTAAGCCATGCATGGGTAATATCAGAATTTGAAAAATATTTGTACCTACGACAGATAGATGGCGATAGGATTTGCTGGTCTGTAAATATAAAATAATTACAAGTTTATTTTGTTTTTTATGCTTTGCCACGCAATTAAAGATATATTAAAAGTAAATAAAAATATAAAATTAATAATTCTTTAAACAGAAATGTTTTATTCTCGATTTTTACCAGAGATATAAATATATAGCTTCATTTCTTTGACTTCTACAGAAGCAGGCAACCAGTATATCATTTATATATTATTATGTAATAATAATAGATTGATGATGAGTATAATAATATAGAATGATTAATTTTTGATATAGAATCCTTCTGCTTGTACAAATCGTTGGTTCAGCTATTTTAGCTTATTCCAAAGGTTTTCTTCTTCTTATCTATGTCTACTATCTATTTCAAATCAATTTACACATTTCACTTAAAGAAGGACGAAGAGATCGAACAAGTAATGTAAAATTTTAACACATTTGCAGAGGGAGCAGTATGGAATTGAACACCAATACCACCCAATACTCACTACAAATTTCGTCTTCTTCTTCTTTATAAGTAATTCTGCTTATTCATTGGTGGATGATACCTCTATCTATGGAAGGTTGTCACTCCATTTTTTGCGCGGTTGTCTGATATTTCTTTTTGCCGGTTGGTGATTTATATCTTGCTATTTTTGTCCACATGGGTATCTCCTATTCTGCTTATGTGATTATTCCATTCTTTTTTTTTTCTATTTTAGTGTCCATTCGTTTATACACTACGTTACATTTTCTTCTCATGTCTTGACTCCTCTTTCGACCTCTCAGCGTATTTCTTGTGTATATTATGTTACCGGCCAAACCCGATTTCAGGACAAACTAGTTTGTCCTAAGCCAAACTAGTTTATCCTGATATAAATACACACATTGCAGGCCAAAGTAGTTTATCCTGAAGTGTATGTTTTTATATCAGGATAAACTAGTTTAGCCTAGTCTCAACCAATTTAATCTAGTCGAAAGTACATAATTGATTACAGATTGGTTGCTGATTTAAACGTAAGTTTAGAAGACACTATTAAGAGTTGTAAGACTTTTAAGTATTTAGGGTAAATGATAAACCGAGATGGCACTTGTATGAAAGATATAGAAATGAAAATAGTACGGGGAAAACAAGCCACGAAAGCACTCCATGAAGTGATATGGAAGAACACTCTAACTAAATAAAACAAAAAAACCTTTTTTAGGGCATAGTGCTGAATATTACCCTACAAAAATGGAAGAATGGCCAGTGACAACAGTTATAAGAAATAAAATACGTACAGTTGAATTGGAGTTTATGAGAAGGTGTCTACAAATTACCAGATAGGGTAGAATAAGAACACAGGAAATATGACACAGAATGGAAGGAGAATGCTTAGTTACAAAAAAGATGTGGTAGTAAAAGTAGAGCCCTGAAATGGTACGGGCATGTACAAAGAATGCCGGAGCACAGGTGGCCGAAAAGATTACTGGACTGGGACCTGCGGGGAGGAAGACGGAGAGAAAGACCTGCTGTGAGATGGAAAACTCGCATCGGAAATGCTATGATAGATAGAGATCTCAGAGATGACGACTGGGAGAATAGAGTGCTATGGAAGACGAAAACGGCAAACTCATAATGGGAAAAAGCCAATAAGAAGAAAATAATTTAGCGAACTAGTACTGATTAATATAAATAATATATTGATTAAAATACTTTGTTCTTGGAAAAATAATAATTCTTATTAAAATTATAATTATTCGTAACAAACAAACAATAATATTGAGTTATATTCGCGGTCAGACGTACAGACAGCCTAGGTTAAATTTCTCACCTTTATTACCATCCTTGGATTATAAGCTTTCATTTGACACCTCATTTGTCATTCTACCTGGTATAATGACGGAGAAGTTGAGTTCACGGACAGACAGACAGACGGACGGACAGACAGACGGACGTGCATAATTCAACGTTTGCACATTTTTTCAAAATTGATGAAAAGAATATTAATTCGTAATCGATTTTATTCATAAGTGTATCTTTTCTTTTAATTTTTGGAGAAAACCTCATCCTTTTATTTATTATTTTTTATATTATTTAATTATACAAAAATATATTGATTTATAGCATGTATCAATATCTTCATTCGATGTATCATGTGATACAATATATCGATGTATAATTGTTTTTGCCATTCCTGTTGGGACGTGATTTGGGAATTCCCAACATGTAAAAGTCCTTACATATTCGCTAAATTACTTTCGACTCGGCTAAATTGGTTTAGACTAGGCCGTACTAGTTTATCCTGAAGTGTGAGTCTTTATTATATCAGGATAAACTGGTTTGGCCTAGGTAGGACAAACTAGTTTGGCCTACGCGCGATAGGACAAACTAGTTTGGCCTAGGCCACACTAGTTTATCCTAACGCGCTTAGGACAAACTAGGTTGGCCTAGGCCAAACTAGTTTGTCCTGAAATCAGGTTTGGCCGGTAACATAGATATAATTAAAAATTATTTTAAAACATTGTTTATTACAATAATAAAATAGTTATAGCCCGTTCGCTAAACTCAGACACAACTGGCCACTAATTTTAGTAGGTATTTTTTTTTGTTATTGGCCAATTTTGCCAAAATTGGCAAAATTACTAACTATTTAGTAATTATTAATTATAATTATCTAGTAATTATTTTTTTGCCAAATTTACTAAATTGGCAAAATTACTTACTAAAATCACTAGCCAATTGTGTCTGAGTTTAGCCAACCGACTATATTTATGAAACAGTTCGTGAAGTATGCTTTTTGCGAACGCACGCGATGTTTAGAGCACGAGCGACAACGGAGCGAGTGCTATACATCGCGTAAGTTCGCAAAGAGTACTTCACGCACAGTTTCATACAATATTTTATCTATGATGAACAAATAAAAAAACTGTAACTGTTCATCACTGGAATTTATTTCTGTTCTACAATTTTTAGAACTTTGACATTTAAAAATTCTAACTTCTTTCAAACCACAAAACTGTCAAAACTTTTGTCGTAATTTATTGCTCATATTGTCATCACCATGACAACGCGAAAGTTATGGATATTTGATCATATGATGAAAGCGTGTCAAAAACAGTGCGAAAAAGTAAGTCATATTTAAAATACATTGTTTCTTCACGCACACTTTAAACACTTCACGCACTGCTATTTATAATGACAGTTTTCACCGAGACTCGAGACCCACTCGTTCTGTTCTCACCCTTAGACTTCTACAAATGTGTTAAAATCGAAATTAGCCAATTCGATTCAGTCATTCTGGAGATGTATTAAAAATGATATAACAAAATAAAATGACGTTTATTAAACATCATTCAATGTTTACATATCGAAACCGTACTGGACAGATTTCGTGACTTATCGCATTAGGATTTTATAAGATTAAATAATTACAAATAAAATAAATAAAATAAAAATAAAAATGAGTTTTTCTAATTTCTATTTTTTAATTATCAATATTGGCCTATGTTGAAATAAAAAGCTGTAACAAAAAGTGTAAAATATACGGGTGGTCCCATTTAAACATATGGGCCATTCCACGAACATACACCTGTTTTGGATTACTTCGACAACGAATATTTTACTGTGCAACATAAGAAGTACGAAAGTAAATGGCGCTAATAATTATTCCAATAAACAACAATGTAATTTGCAATTTACTTTCGTTCTTCTTATTTTGTACAGTAAAATATTCGTTGTCGAAGTAATCCAAAACAGGCGTATGTTCGTGGAATAGGGTATACTTACGCTTATTAATTATTAGTCCTGTCGCCAGGGGGGGTACAACGGCCTCCTGTATTCAGATGGACTTACCCAAGTTTTTATTATATATTTTGGCCCGTAGAACACGAATTTTTTGGGTAACAGTTGATCAGGATGTCGATAAGATTGTTATAAACAAAGAAGTTGAGGAATTACATAACAGCGATTTCTCGCAAAACAAAACATGTTTTTGTATTTTTTGGGCCATTCTAACCAAAAAATGTTCCTACAAGTTATTTCGTAGGATGCATAGTTTTCGAGATAAACGCGGTTGAACTTTCAAAAAATCGAAAAATTGCAATTTTTGAACCCGAATAACTTTTGATTAAAAAATAAAATAGCAATTCTGCTTACCGCATTTGAAAGTTCAAGTCAAATTCTATCGGTTTCGAATATATACATTGCTAAAAATTTATGTGTTTATTGCTAAAAAAAGCTATAAACACAGTGTTTCCCGTGCCTAATACATGCGTTTACATGCATGCTACGTAGAAATAGCCTCGCTTGCACTTGTAGCTACTCTACCTACTCGTTTGATTTTAAATGAGAAATCATTGAAAACATCACTCCAGTACTAGGTGTTTATACTTTTGTTTAATAATAAAATAATAAATTTTTAGCAATGCAAATAACTAAAACCGATATACTTTGACTTGAACTTTCAAATGCGGCAAGCAGAATTGCTATTTTATTTTTTAATCAAAAGTTATTCGGGTACAAAAATTGCAATTTTTCGATTTTTTGAAAGTTCCACCGCGTTTGTCTCGAAAACTATGCATCCTACGAAAAAATTTGTAGGAACACTTTTTGGTTAGAATGGCCCAAAAAATACAAAAACATGTTTTGTTTTGCGAGAAATCGCTGTTATGTAATTCCTCAACTTCTTTGTTTATAACAATCTTATCGACATCCGGATCAACTGTTACCCAAAAAATTCATGTTCTACGGGTCAAAATACATAAAAAAAACTTGGGTAAGTCCATCTGAATACAGGAGGCCGTTGTACCCCCCCTGGCGACAGGACTATATCCACATGCTCAGAAACTGTACATTTGGTACCGTAGAAAATATAAAATTTTATATCGCTGGATACTGGAATATCTAATATAGGTACATAACCAACATTTGGTTTACAGATTATACGGGGTGTCACAGATAATATCTTTGTTCCCATAATTTACGCGCGCATATTTATGTATCCGCTATTAGGCCTGGATTCCGCATACCAAAAAAAGTTTATTAATAGCAAGCTGAAAATTTATTAATAGCTTAACGGTGTCTAGTCGGACAAACTTTGATGTATGGGAACACTGGAACAGGGAAATTTTAATTGTGAAACGTGATTTATTGGTGGAATGTGTCATCCTGTCATGGTGGAAGTTTTTTGAGTTTATTCAATAGCATACTTTATATTTATATAATATTTGAAAAAATGTTTGTCCGACAGATATGTTGGGCATTTTAATAAGTCCGACACGTAGAACATGTCAAATGAATGTTGGTGGTAAATAGCAGTCTGATTTTTGCATGAGAGATTAATGAAAGGGTAACAAACCAATTGGAAGTTCTGTCCGACAAAATACATGGGACGTTTTTGTAATCTGACGTTCGAAACCTGTAACCTGTTTTAAAATTAATACTTCCCCTGTACCAGTGTTCCCATACACCAAAGTTTGTCCGACTAGACCCCGTTAAGCTGTTAACAAATTTTCAGCTTGCTATTAATAAACTTTTTTTGGTATGCATGCGGAATCCAGGCCTATATGTGTGTAAATTAAATTCTTACCACTAATAACTCTACACAATAGTTTGTAATTAATATCTCTCAATTCCGTTTATAGGCACATTATTTATAAAATCACAGTATGACAGAAACCCTATGACATTAGAACTTAGAACTAAAATCCAAATAGTTTCAAAAGTTATGCATCACCTAAAATTATGCTCATTTTCATAGTTGATTTTTTGTGAACAGATTAACGGATACCGCTATTTTTTATTATTTTATATTTTTCTTTAGACAGTTGGGCAAAGGTTTACTAAAACTTCTTTTTTGAACTTTTTTTGACGAGTTTGTTTTTTGATTGCCCCTGATATCTTTAGAAACAACGAAAGTAGACGGTTTTATTCTTTAACATGACGTGTTTTACCTGAAACAAAACTAAATTAGCAATAAAAAAACAGTTAACAAAAGTTTCAAAACAAAAAGGCGCATAACGTTAACAATTCTGATCGACACCTTAAGAGTTATTTATCGACCAAGTAAGCGAGATGCACAACGCAACATAAGAGATACGAGAATGTTTAATGGAGGCTCTGTGATGTTTTGGAGTAGAATTTCCTTGTGGGTAAGTATGGATTTGATGTCTACGTATAAAAGCTCTTTAAATAGAGAGAGGTACATTGCACATATTTTCTTTCTTTGAACACTTTGTCCATTTCGCAGTACTATATATAGGAAATAATTTCATCTTAGGCCTATTTCATACTTTACGACTTTGATCGTTACGACAAACGGTCGTACGACCGTTTGTCGTGCTCATCGGACTTTCACACTTTACGACAGTATTCATCTTATTGTCGTAGAGAGCACAGGGCGTAGAATGAATCGGGCAAAAATTTATTATTTATACATAATATATTATTTATATGTAGAAAAAGTTCTTTGAACATCTGCAGATGTGATTGGTGCGTATTTAAATTTAGACAAATGTGCCTGTACTATTTTAAAACAATATAATAAATTTGGACTTTCTGCAGACAAATATTACTTTATTACATGGCAGGTATTGTCCAAGTAAAAAATACTGTGGAATAGCTTTAAGCCGGTGAAATATGATATTCTTCAAATATAGATATTAGGTCAAACGTTTAAGAAGCGGCCCTTTGAAAACATCTGTGTTTTTACGGTCAGACCTCCCGCATATCTATTCACAAGTTTCGTGCAAAATCTTAGTTTTAGTTCGGTAGCTAGCAGTGTGTTAGTACTGGAGTGTACGTGTGTTAAGTGATACGAGTGTTTTGTTGCTGTAATTATTTTGAATATTGGTTTAGTATTTCGTTTGGAGAGTGTCAAGTGTTAATTATTGTAATTTAATTAATGTGAATAGTGATGTGGCGCCCGTGGGATAATGTAAATATCGCGTACGATAACGCTGATATTGTAGAAATTGCCAGTGCTAGTGTGAATGTAACTACTAAAAAAAAAGAGCTCGTAAAGAAGATTCGAATGCATTTAAATGCAGAAACACAGCAAGTATGTTTGAATGTATACAAAAATCTACGTACGAAATTCGGCTTCGATGAAACACTATTGGCACAAGCCACCTCTGATTTAACAGAAATTCCACTTTCTAATGTATATAAAATAGTTAAAAGTGAACCCTATCATCGCAAGAAACGATGTGACTACAAATTTTCAAGACCTTTAAATCCTTCACTCGTAAAACTATTCAAAACCACAATATACGACTGCTACAAAAGCAATGAAATACCTACAATAGAAATGATAAGAAAGAAATTGGAAACAACCGGTCGAAATATAAACTGCTGTGAGAAAACTCTTCAAAATTGGATAAAACAAAATGGGCTTTAAGTTAAAAAAAAAAATAGACGTCAAGCAATTATGGAAAGCCAAAGAATAGTCAACAGACGTAATATGTACCTAGAAGAAATTAC